>NW_028263381.1:26417500-26507500 GCF_051168715.1 Poecilia mexicana
GTGTGTGTGTGTGTGTGTGTGTGTGTGTGTGTGTGTGTGTGTGTGTGTGTGTGTGTGTGTGTGCTCCTATTTCCAGGACAAAAAGCCTTCAGTGACCCAATAATGAAACTAAAATAAAAAGCCAGAATTCAGAGCGTTTTGCTGCTGCTTTCACCAGCAGAACATTTCCAGTTCCAGCCTGGGACTCTGACCCGGTTTCCTGCTGATTACACACAGAGGTTCTGTTCAACCTGGTTCTGGTTCTGTTCTGCATGGAGAGCCCAGACCTGTCATTCAGAATCACTTAGATTCGTCCAGAAGTTTACATACACCAAAATCAGAGTTCATTTAAGTGACGTGGTAAAGTCCTGATGATGTCACAGCTTGGTAAGCTTCTGATTGGTTTATTCCAACATTTGTTTAGTCACCAACTCAAACGAGTCTCTGCACCAAGAACCACTGAAGGAAACGACAAAAAACCTCAGAAGACGCTGAGAGCAACTTCCTGCTTCACCAGGTGGAAACAAGATGGAGGCGTCAGATTTTAGCTGTTTCTCAAAACATTTCTCCAGCTAGCGCTAGGCTAAAGCTAGCTTATGTTTTGGTTGTATTTACCCAGAATGCCCTGTGCTGTAGTCCACTTCCTGCTTTTGGAGCAGTCTCCGGTCCGCTTGGCGTTCACATTCAAATCAACCAGATTTCAGTCCATCTGAACCCAGACTGAGGTCTGGAGGACCAGAGTTTGGTTCTTTGGACTTCAGTCGTGCACTGAAAACTTTCCAAATGATGAAACCCTGAAACGTCGCCGCTCCTCTCACTGCGTCTCCACACCTTCGGTTGGAGTCAAGTTTTTCACAGGAAAACATTTTATTCACATGAGGAAATTCACGTTAAAGCACCTCTCTGCTTCCTCCTGGCAGCCAGCGGGTGTGTGCGTGTGTGTGTGTGTGTGCGTGCGTGCGTGTGTGTGTGTGTGTGTGTGTGTGTGTGTGTGTGTGTGCGCGTGTGTGTGTGTGTGTGTGTGTGTGTGTGTGTGTGTGTGTGTGCGCGTGTGTGTGTGTGTGTGTGTGTGCGTGTGTGTGTGTGTGTGTGCGTGTGCGTGTGTGTGTGCGTGTGTGTGTGTGTGTGTGTGTGTGTGTGTGTGTGTGTGCGCGTGTGTGTGTGTGTGTGTGTGTGTGTGTGTGTGTGTGTGTGTGTGTGCGTGCGTGCGTGCGTGCGTGTGTGTGTGCGTGTGTGTGTAAACCAACATAAGCTTCAACACGTCGGTGGCAGTAAGCCTGTGTGTTCGTTCTCCATGTTTTATCAAGCCGTCCTGTTCAGATGCTTTCCAGCTTTTATCACCAGTTTTCTGGTTTCGTCTTTAGAGGCTCAGGTCATTCATTCATTCATTCATCCATCCATTCATTCACATTCATTCATTCATTCATTCATTCATTCATTCATTCATTCATTCATTCATTCATTCATTCACATTCATTCATTCATTCATTCATTCATTCATCCTGTCAGTCATTTATTCATTCAGTCATTCATTCATTCATTCATTCATTAATTCAGTCCGTCATTCATATATTCATTCATTCATTCACTCATTCATTCGTTCATTCAGTCAGTCTTTGGTGTTGTGACAAACGTTTCCTCTGGTCGTGACGTTTTAACTCCTGATGTTTTCTGATTATCTGGTTGTTTATAGCAGCTTTACAGACACAACTGGAGATTTACACCAGTTTGTCTTTTACTGAAGTAAAAGTGAAAATTACAGCATCGTAAAAATACTCCTAAAAGTATTTTTTTAAAAAACGTTATTGAAGAAAATGTAATGAGTTACTACCAAACTTTGACCGCATGTAGTTTAAAATCTCCAGTTTCTGAATCACAGAAAACGTGAGAGCAGAGAGAATGAAGAGACGAACTGAAACTAAAATAAAGGAGTTAGAGGGAGGATGACGAGCTGCTGATGAAGAAACGCTGACAGGTCTCGTTCAGGTGTTGCTGTGACACATTCAGGTCCCAGAGGAGCTGCAGGTGCAGACGGCTCCATCTGCGCGTCACGGCTTCACATATCACTACACACACATTGATCCAGGAGTGTGTGAGACGATTCTGTGCATTCACACTCCGCTGCTCAGCGTTCATCACTGACGTTACATCTACCCCAGGCAGACACCCGTTATTAACCAGTTATTAACCAGTTATTAACCAGCTATTACCATTAAAGTAACAGCAGATTATCCAGAACCAATAACGATCCTTACTGGTTCAGTCAGGATCCAGTCAGGATCCAGTCAGGATCCGGTCAGGATCCGGTGAGGATCCGGAGCATCAGCCGTGTTCTGGAGTTCTGGTCAGTGACCTTGGCTGCAGTGAAGGTCGTCCTGCTCTGACATGCTGATGGCGGCGCGTCCTGCCGGCGGCTTGCTGCTGATTGGCTGCTGCGGCTGTGTTTGCGTGTTTCATGAATCAGAATGAGATGAATCGTTAAATATTAAAATATGGCAGGCCTTGACGCTCCTCACCCTGACAGCAGGCATCTGCTGCGGCCTGTGGAGAGACGCAGCGCACAAAACGTCTCATCTGCATTCATCCTGGCTTTTCCCCGACAGCCATGCATTACTGCTGCTGCAGCGCGGTGGAGCTGCTGCTGCTGCTGCAGCGGCCGCTGCTGCAGCGCGGTGGAGCCGCAGCTCCTGTCAGGGTGGAGGCATGGAGGAAATCTCTGGAGGAAGGGAAGCAGCTGACGGCGAGCGGCGCCCGGGTCTGATTAAAACACAGCTAATACTTTAATGAAATATTAACACAGTTAGCTGTAATTAAATTAAAAGGCGAACCGGCAGTGAGATTAGCGGCCATGTCAGAGCAACCTGAGGAGGATAACCTTCCCCCGCATTAGCAGCAGCTTAGCCGCTCCGCTGCTGCACCAATCAGCAGCCTCGTAATGAGCGCGCTCAGACATCATGCTAATGAACAGAGCGGATGCTAACGCTACAGCCTGCTGAGAGCTCACTATAAACATGCTTTCATTATATTCAGACACTGCTTTGCATCCAGTTACCTCAGCCTGGAAAGTTCTGGAAAGTTCTGGAAAGTACTTCCAGGAAGCAGCAAAGTTAGAAATGATTGCAATAGATTTAGACTGATCCACAAAGAGACCTAAAGTTTACATACGGGGTCATGACAGTATGGACGGCTTGTTTGTATCAATAGGTAACTTCTCATCACATGTGAGATACCACAGGGCCCAATCCTGGGAACCCAGGACTTAAAGGGGCAGTGTTATGCATTTTCCAGGCACATTGTGCAATTCGATAGAATAATCAAAAAACTACTTTAACTTCAGTTGTTATAAAAAGTGCTGCATATATCAAATATGACTCAAAAGAATTTTACTTCCTGATTTAATTAATGCATTGAAATTGGGCCTGTGTCTCTTTAAGAAACTCCTGCTCTTTCTGAAGCTCCGCCTCCAGGAAGTCATCCCAACATGGCTCCTCTATTAACTCTTTAATGTTTTTACCAGCGTTTCTCTGAGCAGCAGCTCCTATAATGAGATTCCATCAGGGGTTTGCTAATTGATGCTGGCTAGTCTGAAGGAGCTGAGTGGGGGAGGAGCTGCGTCTCAAGGGTGGGGCTAGGTCCACCCAGGCATTTAGCAGGGATGGATGGATGGATGGATGGATGGATGGGTGCATGGTTCAATGTATGGACATATAGTTGGATGTATAGTTACATGGTTCGATGTCTGGTTTAATGTATAGTTGTCTGGTTGGACATTTTGTTGGATAAGTGCTTGGATGGTCTGGCTGTCCGGTTGGATGTCTGGTTGGATGTTTTGGATGTCCAGTTGGATGTGTTGGATGTCTGGTTGGATGTCCGGTTGGATGTGTTGGATGTCCGGTTGGATGTCCGGTTGGATGTGTTGGATGTGTTGGATGTCTGGTTGGATGTCTGGTTGGATGTCTTGGATGTCTGGTTGGATGTGTTGGATGTCCGGTTGGATGTGTTGGATGTGTTGGATGTCCGGTTGGATGTGTTGGATGTGTTGAATGTCCGGTTGGATGTGTTGGATGTCTGGTTGGATGTGTTGGATGTCTGGTTGGATGTGTTGGATTTGTTAGATGTGTTGGATGTCTTGTTGGATGTGTTGGATATCCGGTTGGATGTGTTGGATGTCTGGTTGGATGTGTTGGATGTGTTGGATGTGCTGGATGTCTGGTTGGATGTGTTGGATTTGTTAGATGTGTTGGATGTCTTGTTGGATGTGTTGGATATCCGGTTGGATGTGTTGGATGTCTTGTTGGATGTGTTGGATGTCCGGTTGGATGTGCTGGATGTCTGGTTGGATGTGTTGGATTTGTTAGATGTGTTGGATGTCTTGTTGGATGTGTTGGATGTCCGGTTGGATGTGTTGGATGTCTGGTTGGATGTGTTGGATGTGTTGTTTGTCCCGTCGGCTCCTATAACCCCAGACTGGATTCTCTCTCCTCGCCGCTCCTCGGTCGTCGCGTTCCGCCCGGCGACCGGCGGGTGATGGATGATGATTGGACGGCCGGATCAGGTTTCCTCGTGTATTTCCATACATCATCTGACGCTCCCTCCTCTGCCCCCGACGATTTGCACCTGCGCCGCCTCGCTTCCCCTGAAAATACCTCTGATTAATGTCCGGATGCGGCGAGGGGAGCGGAGCGCAGATCTTCTGTGGTATTAATTAAACCGCCGCTAACATCCTCACCCGTCACACGGGGGGAGTGTGGGAAAACGAACCGCATCGCACGGCAGCAGTTAGAATCAAACAAAAAGAAGAAGAAACCCTGGAGATTCACTGAGGAGGAGGATACAGGCGATGGCGAGGCGGAAAGACATCAGCAAGAGTTACCAGGTCATTTCTACGGAAGGAGATTAGGGCCAAGAGAAAAAAACAAACAAAAAGAACTGAAATCTAACAATTGTTAGATTTCAGTTTTTAATTCTGAGATTAAAGTTCTGGGGGAAAAAAAATCAAAATTCTGAGTCTAAAGTTAAAATTATGAATTTAAAGGTAAAAAATTATTCTGAGATCAAAAGTCAAAATTCTGAGATTAAAGTCAGAATTCTGGGGGAAAAGTGTCAGAATTCTGAATATAAAATCAAAATTCTCAGGGAAAAAATTCTGGATTCTGAGTGTAATTGTGAGAAAAGAATGTCAGAATTCTGAATCTAAGGAAAAATTCTGAAAATAAAGTCAGAATTCTGAAAAAAAAATTCAAAATTCTGAAAAAATGTAAAATTTTCAGTGTATAAAAATCAAAATTCTGTATTTAAAATCTAAATTCTGAGATAAAAAAGACATCCTAAAGCTATCCAATAAAAAGCTTAAAATTGTCAGACATTTTGACCGACCTGCTTCTCTTCAAACCTGGCAAATAATTTACCTTTAAAAAATTAAAAACATTGAAAGCCACAAACAGGAATTTTTTTTTTCAAAGACACATAAGAGGTCGTCACTGATTGGCTGGCACAAGGCATTCTTTCCTGCGTTTTGATTGGTCCAGACACCAGAGGCATTAAGGATGCTCTTTAGCTGGTTCAAACATGAGGTAAGCCAACTTCCTAATATTTCAGAATATTTTCAGAAGTTTTCTTTTGCTGCAACTTTATCCAGCTGAAAACAACAAAACTGAAGTTATCATTTTTGGAACGATCTTCAGGTACAGCAAATAGAAACTAGAGATCAGGATGAAATCTGGGTTTGGACCTTCAGAGTCACATAAAGGCAGTTATAAAATCAGCCTTCTGTCACCTGAAGAACATTTCTAAGATACATTAAAGATCTGCTGCTGTTGTGTGAATCCTCCACAAAACTGAAAAACAGCTGAAACACTGACTTCCTTCAAATGAAGACTAAAACACAGCTGATTGGAGCTGCTCTTGATTAATAATAATTGGAATATTGATTATTTTTTCCAACTGTTCATCACTCTTTAATTTTGCCACTAGAATGTTTCTTTACTGGTTGTTTGGTTTTAGTCGTGAAAAGCATTTTGTTAAAGCTGAACTTAGTTTTCACTCCCTTCAGTTGTAGATCAACAGAATCCAAACAAACCTCCTTTTAGAAGGACAATAATCTGAAATAACATGTATGAAAACCCAAAAATGATTGTAAACAAAAACAGAAGCTCTAACAGCGTGTTGTTGTTTTTTTTTTTTTGCGCCTGGCAGCCAATCGAACTCCGGTTTCAGAAATGCTAATAGACGTAATTACATCGTTTGGTTTATCAGGCGCAGGAACGTCGTTCGGGCGTCGCCGCGTCGCTCAGCCGCCGCATTTCAAAGCGTTCGCCGTCGGCCGCTCGCTTTCTGATAACGAGACTTCCAGATGTAATTACAAAACTGTTTTTCCGTCACTGCAACACACACACACACACACACACACACGCACACACACACACACACACACACGCATATGTAAATGCATGTAAACACACACGTTTCTTTGCATCTGCTCTAATATTAGCCCAGTTTGCACAGATAGGGATCAGTTGATGGATTTGCAGAATTATGGCTGGGATTAATAAGAATTTCCTGCGTATGTGGAGCCATAAAAATGTGTGTGTATGCGTGTGTGTGTGTGCGTGTGTGTGTGATCATGTTATCAAGCTAAACTCCCACTTATAAGGTCAATTTAGAGTCAACGCCTCGTTTACCATGTTTGTTGTTGGAGTTTTCGTCCCAACGTGACGCCGTTTCATCAGAGTCACTCGGTTCTCTGACAGGTTTAGTTTCTGAACGACAAAAATAAAATTTAACTCAATTTTTCCCCAAAGACTTGGACTGAGAATGAAACACTCCAGACTTGGATTTGCCTCCCAAATGCTTGAGACCTGGCTCCAGCTTTGAGTCTAAAATTTGCAAGAAAAAGTTTGAGATTCATCTCAAAAAAATTCTAAAAAACCTGGAAAGTTTTGAGCTACCAAAGTTTAAAGTTTGCAGGGAAAAAACTCAGAAATTTTGTAGAAAAGCTGAAAAGCCAAAAGATGTTCAGAAAAAATAAATTTTCTACTTTATTATCTCAAACTAGAATCTCAAAATTTCTGAGCTCAGAAAAGATTTTTGTAGAAAATGTTTTTTTCCTTTGAAACATAAAATTTTCTGGATTTTTCTAGAAAATTTCTCAGATTAATTTGAAAATTTTTCACTCTGTAGTCTTGAATTTCCAAACATTTTTTTCTGGAAAATTTTGGAGACTAAAATCTGAGTTCTGAAAGTTACAAGATTTTTATGGAAAATTTTGAGTGTTTTCTTTGGAAGCAAAAAAATTTCTGAGATTCAGCTGAAAATTCTTTCTTGCAAATTTACGACTTTCCAAACTTAGAAATTTCAAAGTTTTTTGGTTTGTAAATTTTTAACTGTCCAAGCTCTGAAATTTCCAAGATTTTTTCTGGAATATTTTTGAGAATAATCTCAGCATCTCTGAGTTTTTTAACAGATATTTACTCCTCTTTTACGTATCTACTGCGGCCCTAATATGCTGCCATCCAGATCTCAGTATGTTTAGAGGTTTTCCTGGTGTCATCGGCTCAGAGGGCAGTGGCGGCGCGGCGGCGCGGCGGCGGCGGAGGCGGCGCGGCTAACTCTGATGAAGCTGAAACTCTCCAGGAAACTCCAGTTTTGTGTTCCGACTAGTGAAGTAAAACTCAGATGTTCAGCCTTGTCCATCTGCGCTCACGTCAATCTGTCACTAACAGAAACAACAAACCTTCCCTTGTTCACAAGCAGCTGCATGCAGACATGCATCACACACACACACACACACACACACACACACACACACACACACACACACACACACACACACACACTCCTGCAGCGTGCAGATGTGTGTGTTGAATGCACAGGATGCTGAGCCACACATGAGTAGTTGTCATGGCGTTGGGATGACAGATGTAGTGCTGTGGTCTAGGCTGTGTTCCAGACACACACACACACACACACACACACACACACACTCTAAAGCCACTCTTCATTTATCAATAATTGGTTTTTAATTCCACTTGGCAGCCAGCAGCGCGAGCCGCAGAACAACAGCAGTAATGAATCCAGAGGAAAGTTTCTGACCGCCGCTTCCTTCAGCTCAGGATGACGAGTTCAAGACAATCAGAGGAAATTAGAGATTTTGGTTTTCTAGAGACACTCAGGTCCAAATACTAAAAATAATCTCTTCATTACCTCAACATGATACAAATAAACTTTGGCTTAGGAGTGGCCTAGTCAAAGTCTGAGATGAAATAGGAATAGTTTGGCCCGATTGTTGGCTATTTTTTCTATAAATTGTAATTATTGCTGTAAATGAAGTAAAGTTACAAAAGTATTTGCATCCCAGGAAGATTTAACTCTGATTTATTTCATTCCATGAACAAAAGTTTATGAAAATAAGATAAAAATAATGTTTACGTTTAGAAAAACGAATTTGTCTTGTTTTATTTACATAAAGTGAAATTATTCACACTCTAATCTGAGAAAATTTTACTTAACATCAAATCCGTCTTCAAATATCTAGGAGTTTAGTCTTTATTATCATTATTTAATTATTCACAAAAGTGCAGAACCTAAAGAAGAATTTTGAATAAAAAATAAAATTTTTAAGGTTTAATTTTTTTTGTTTTTTTGTCAGGCAAACTCTGGCCACCTCAGCAGGGGTCCTTCCTAAAGGGGCCAGATGTTCCCGGAGAATCAGTCAGCCATCTTTGCTCCATTCAGCCAACATGTGCACTCTTTAGAAGCAGGTATGAAAAATGTGACCTGATGATATGAACACACACACACACACACACACACACACACACACACACACACACACACACACACACACACACACACACACACACAGGGGATCGCATTAGTCAGACTGCAGGTGCAGCTGCGCTGGGGGAAGGTGTGTTCACTTCTTCCCATTTAGCGGTCGTCACGGTAACAGCCACACCATCATTGTGTATAGAAGGAAATAAATGGAAAACACCAGGATGCAAAGACATCAGCAACGATCTATGAGGAGCAACAGGTGGCCACCAGGCGGCGCTAGAGGGCCTCGGGAAGTTGGAGGGAAAATGACAAAAACAGTAAAATAATTTTTATCTAAAATATTTTTCAATAGTAAAAAAAATCTGATCTGTTTTTCAATTATTACAACTACAAAGTATAAGTTAAACAGCTTACTGAAATGTTATTTGGTTTCTGACATTAATCTAAAAAATCCTCAGAAATTTTGACTTTCAGATTCAAGAATTTCTGAGCGCCTTTCCAGAAAAATTCTGAGTTCTTTTCTTTCAAATTTTCAACTTTTGGCATCAAAAATTTCCTTGTTTTTCCTAGAAATTTCTCAGTTTTCTTGAAAATTCTGGACTTTTCAAACTCAGAAATTTCAAAGTTTTTTTTCTATAAAATTTCAGTTTTTTGTTGCAAATTTTCAACTTTTGGAGCTCAGAAATTTCCAGATTCTTTTTTTGTATCTCAGATTAATCCTAGTTTTCTTCTTGCACATTTTTTCTTTCAGAGCTCAGAAATCTCCAGGTTTCTTCCCTCTGCATTACTGCTCATATAGGAATGTGTGTAACTGCAGAACCGACCCATGAAGTCGGCGCTCCGTCCATTTGGACGGATCAACTCGCTTCCTGAATGAAGTCAGACAATTTAATGCAGAAATGTTTCCCACAATAGTTAGAATGATGCAGTCCTGAACAGCTGCTTTAACTCTTGTGTGTGTGTGTGTGTGTGTGTGTGTGCGTGTGTGTGTGTGTAGGGGGGATTGCTGTGCATATTTTCTCACCAGCTGACTGAACAGGAAATGGAAAATCCCAAAAACCTGCAGGTTTCGCTCCATCGTCGTTTCTCACCACAGTTTCTAGTGATGTCAGAAAACCCAAAGTTTGATTTCTGGGAGTTTTAAAGCGGGAATCCGTTTTGTTTTGCGGGTTCTGCGTTGAGTCATTGGCTCATCTGTCGGTGCCGGTCCGGTCTGGTTTCTGCTGACTGGCAGCGAACCGTTCCTCAGCTCTGCAGACTTTCCTGCCTAACATTTGGTGCAGGATGGAAAACGTGTCTGAAGCTGCCAGGAAAAGGAACCGAAGCAAACAGATGAACAAGAACAGAACTCTGGGTGAAATCATTCGAGCTGTTAGGAAATGAAAACGAGAGTTTCTCCGTCACAGAACGCAAAATAAATCTGGTTCAGACGTTAAAAATAAACACGATTTATTCTGGTTTTTACTGGAAAACTTCAAATTAAAATGAGTTTCTTTAGAGTTGTGCACCCCCTACTGGTGGCTGGATAACACAGCAGCTTTAGAGAAACTGCTACAATGGAATCGCTGCTCTGGAGTACGGAGGACTCAACCTGCCAAAATTACCATTAAGTGTCTCGATAATGTGAAATATTTTTCACACTTTCCAAACTGATTTGATAACAGTGAGACATAAATTTATATTTGTTTTCAACTAAATTAATTTACCATTATTATTATTAGTTCATTTTCCATTTTCAGCCACATCCACAAAGAACATTAGAAAAATAAATATATATTTCTGTAAATAAAAGTAGAAAAAACCAAATGGGAAAAAACACAAACAGGAAATATTGAAGGAGAAAAATCAACTGTAGGTACTAAATGAAAAATATGAAAAAAATTAAAAAGTATATTAAGTTCATAAATAAAAAAAGAAAAATGTAAAAAGTAAACTCATCAATAATTAAATCAATAATGTTTCATTTTTTAAAAGTTTTTTATTTATTGAATGCAATATTTGGCACATTTATAAAGTCATTCATTTTTATTTTTATTGTTAATCTTGGCAGGATTCCTTCTCCATAGCATCAGCTTTTTCTTTTAATTAAAAACTACCGTCCTGCATCATCCATCAAACACAAAATCATTGACCGCAACCTTAAACAATGATGGGTTTGGATCAAGGAACGGCCTAGTCAAAGTCCAGGCCTGAATCCAGAGGAGAATCTGTGGAAACCGTTTCTGTCCATCCTGGTTTGCAAAAGATGTTCGAAGCTGCAGAAGTTTCTGCAAAGTTATGACTCAAGAATTTCCACATTTTTATATGTAAAGATATTTTTGTTTTGTAAAAATACCAAATGTGTCATAAAATCCAATAAAAGAAACTAAAGTGTGTTTGAAACGTGATGATCAGAAGATAAAACGTCTGGGAGGATTTCATCTTTTGCTCCAATTTCTTCACTTGTTTTTCCATTTTTCAGTTTTTCCCTCTTTGCTTCCCTCCTGCTCTTCACTTCTGACAGCTGCAGATCATTAGTGTAGCAGGTAGAAACCCACAATTAACACACACACACACACACACACACACACACACACAGGACGGAGCTGCACCTGGTCTCCTACAGGCGCTGCAGCTCCGTATGAAACGGCAGAAAGCTGCGGACGGCAGAGATAAATACAAGCTTTTTTCAAAGAAGAAAATCCAAACATGGTTATTTATAACACACACACACACACACACACACACACACACACACACACACACACACACACACACACTGTAAACCCCAAAACAGGGAAGATTAATGTTGCGACCCGCCACCAGAGACATCTGCACACACTATCTGCTGACATCTACACTTCCTATTGTGGAGTTTATGCTAAATATGCAAATCTTAATTGCATTATCTGCTATAATTGGCTGATCCGTCCTGCAGGGGGCGCCCTGCTGATTAAAGTCAGTTTTTAATGTTCAGTTAAATAAGATTACAAGTTGAAATCACTTCCAAAGTGATTCCAGTGATGAGGCACGGCAGTGGCAGCCACTCTAAAGATGGTTAGTTGGAGAAGTTTTTCCAAAAATCAGCCAGTTTTGCTTTTATATCCATTTTATTTGAATCCCGCAGCATCACAGAACCTCTGCTGTGCTCAACAGTTGGAATGAATTTTTTTGTCCAAATGTGTTTAATTCAACTGACTGAAGTTTGAAGAAATAATTTGTATTTTCTGTGTAACAGTTTATTGTTTAAGCAGAAGCTGTGAAGACTGTCGGCCATGTTTCTCCTGCATGTTGCCATGTTGTTTCTCCTGCATGTTGCCATGTTGGAGCTAAAAACTTCCTGCAGAGCAAATCCGGCAGGAGGAAGTCGGACTTTTTAAGAAAACGTGAATAATTTGGTTTGTGTTGATTTTGATAGAAAATATACAAGTTTTTATGAGAAACAACAATAAAAGATATCGAATATTTTGGCAACCATAATAAACATCAATACGACTCGATGTCGAAAGATGTCAGCTTTACAAATAAAATATTTCTAAGTTTTTTTTCTGCATTTGTTTTTTATAAAAGTAATTTGTTAAAATTGCTAAATAATTTAGACATTTAAGGCGTATAAAAGGGGAAGTATTATATGCTTATATCATAATCAAGTAACTATTACTTTCAGTTGTAATAAATATACTACATATGTAAAATATGACTTTAAAAATTTGACTTTGTAATGTAAATTGGGTTTCTGTCTCTTTAAGAAGCTCTTTTCTCTGAAGCTCCGCCTCCAGGAAGTCATCCCAACATGGCTCCTCTATTAACCCTTTAACGTTTTTGCCAGCGTTGCTCTGAGCAGCAGCTCCTATAATGAGCTCAGTAGGTTTTTGCTAATTGCTGCTGGCTAGTCTGAAGGAGCTGAGTGGGGAAGGCGGGGCTAGGTCCATCCAGGCGTTTTGCAGCTGAATGGTTGCCATGGAGACTAAAAGGTTTATTAAACATGCATGAAAGAATCAAGGCAACATTCCAGGTTTGTTTTTGATGAGGGAATAAAATTATAACATGATGTAAAGCTCATAAAAGTCGTTTTAATTGAGTACTGCCCCTTTAACAGATGGATCCACCTGATGATCCTGATCTGCTGCCAGAGGAACCCAAATAAAATCTCATTAAAGGTACTAGACCAGGCCAGTCAAATCTTTTAGGATAACAGGAGAAAAAACACAAAAAGACATTTTTCCAGGCGGGCCCCGGCCCCCCCGGGTCCCCTCTTAGGGTCGCCACCGTTTCCTGCTAAATTCCCGACTCTCCGCAGTGTTTGGCTTTTAGTGGACCTTCAGTGAGAACCTGCAGCTAATCTAGGTCAGATCTTCTGCTGTGAATGATTATTGGATGGTAGGTTGCCATGGCGACAGCCCTCCCACCCCTCAAACGGGGCCGGGGCATGTGGGGGGGCAGTTAAGGTGTTTCAGCTCCGTGGGGGCGCCTGCACCTCCGGCTCCATCCCGCCGTTCGAACCAGCTTTGTTTACCGACAGCTTCTGGCAGGCAGCCATTTTGTTTTTTGTTGTGTTTTTTTCCCTGCACATTTCCATAAACACCAAATGGTGCCGTTTCCCTTCCCGCCTCTGGCTGCAGATGAAAATCCAGGGCAGTTAAAGCTTGGACGCCAAACAACGGAGAACAAACGAGTTCGTCCTGGATGACGCAGCGGCCCGGCCAATCAGAACCAGGGCCTGAGCTCTACTTCCTGTTTGCGCTCACCCCGGGCCAAACACGTGTGCCAGGCAGCGCAGCAGAAAATAAACGAAACACGGCCATACATCAGCTGGACAGGAACTTAAATGTGCTGCATTAGTAACGGCGCTGCAGCAGAGGGAGCTTTACGCTCCTGAGTGACGGAGAAGCTGAAAGAAGAAATAATCATCATTTAATGATCAGTCTGACGGGAGACGATCAACATGTAGACCAGGTTCGATCAGCAAAATCAGGATTTTATAGATTTGCTCATGGTGGTTTCACATTTGGCCTTTTCTTGTTCAGGTTTTACCTTTTTTTATGCAATCATTTCCTCTGATTCTGGACGCTGTGCAGCTAATTAGCATCTCTAAAGCTCAAACCTGACCTTTGACCCCAAAAGGAGGATGCAGAGAGCAGGAAGAGGTTAAAACTTATACAAATCCATCATCAGGGGGAATAGAAGATCTTTGGCTAACAACACCTGAACTTTGACCCCAAGTCTTAGGAGCTGAAAATAACAGAAGCATCTCATCTGCTACTCCAACATCTCTGTTACCGAACGGCCAAACAGAGACTTGGAGAGGAGCAGCAAGAGCAAAGGAGGCGGATCAGCAGAGCCAGATAACCGATGATGTCATCCAGGAAGTTTTAGAGAAATCAGTTCAGAGGAAAAGATTTTATACAAAGTGTGTTTGTTTCAGTCCCACCAGATCCAGATGCTGACTGCCGAACAAGTGGCATCTGCTCCACACACACACACACCCCCACACACACACACACACACACACACACACACACACACACACACACACTGCGGTGAGCCAGATGCAGGTGGGCCTGAGACTCGCTCAGCTTCTCAGAAAAGAGGCGAAGTTGATCCACTGGTTTAAAATGTTTAGAACTAAATCGGTGAATTAAATCCGTCTGTTGCTCGTTTTGGTTGAATCTTCTCAGATTTTCCTGTTGATCGTCCAACAGGAACAGGAAGTTTAGAGTTTCAGTCAAGAAGTAAATACGGAGGCAAATAAGTGCAAAAGTGCATGAATGATGCAAACTGCAAAACACACAAAAGAAGCAAACAACAGAAAAACACTGTTCTTCCTGTTGTGTAGAGAAAAGAGTAAATTCCTCGACTCAAAGGGAAAAAAATGCAAAAAATACCTCAAGAAATTCTGAGATTAATCTCAGAAAATTTCTAGAAAAAACTTATTCCTAATTTTTTACGAGAATAAAGTCAGAATAACACAACAAAGTCCTACTATTACAAGAAGTCATACTATGAGAATAAAGCTGTAGTGTTTTGAGGATAAGGCGTTAATATTTAAAAAATAAAGTCGTACTTTTATGGAAAGCCATTTGCGCCAAAATTGAATAAATAAATAAATGGGTTAAATAAATAAAAAATGAGTAAAATAAATCAAAAAATGAAGTAAATGAGTGAAATAAATAAAAAATTTGTTAAATAAATAGTTTAGCTTTTTCATTAAACCAATTTTTAATTTATTTATTTTTCATATTATCAATTTCCCAATTTCTCTTTTTCATTTATCTATTTGTCATTTATCCCTTTATCCATTTACCCATTTTTCATTAATCTATTTTTCATTTGTCCATTTTTCATTTATCCCTTTATCTATTTACCCATTTTTCATTAATCTATTTTTTTAATTTAACCGTTTTTCCATTTCCTATTTCCATTAACCCGATTTGCTATTTCCCACTTTCATTAATCAATTTCTCATATATCCCTTTTCTTACTTACCCATTTTCTTTTATCTATTTTTCATTTACCCATTTTTCATTAATCTCTTTATCTATTTACCCATTTTTCATTAATCTATCTTTTAATTTAACCATTTTTCCATTTCCTTTTTCCATTAACCCGATTTTCCTATTTCCCACTTTCATTAATCAATTTCTCATATATCCCTTTTTTTATTTACCCATTTTCTTTTATCTATTTTTCATTTACCCATTTTTCATTAATCTCTTTATCTATTTACCCATTTTTCATTAATCTATCTTTTAATTTAACCATTTTTCCATTTCCTTTTTCCATTAACCCGATTTTCCTATTTCCCACTTTCATTAATCAATTTCTCATATATCCCTTTTTTTATTTACCCATTTTCTTTTATCTATTTTTCATTTACCCATTTTTCATTAATCTCTTTATCTATTTACCCATTTTTCATTAATCTATCTTTTAATTTAACCATTTTCCATTTCCTTTTTCCATTAACCCGATTTTCTATTTCCCACTTTCATTAATCAATTTCTCATATATCCCTTCTTTATGTACCCATTTTTCTTTAACCTATTTTTCATTTAACTTTTGTTTGAAAAACTTTTAATTTTCCCATTTTCCAATTTCCCTTATTCATTTAGTATTTCCTTATTTTCTTATTTATCACATTCTATTTTCCCCGCTAAACTTAGGGGGAAAAAATAAATGCAAATGAGGAGTGGCACGTCATCAGGCTACAACTTCCCCAATTGGTTGGTTAGCGTCACACCTACTTTGCTTTCAAGAAAGATGGCGACCTACTAACGGGTTATCAATAAGCATAAGCTCATTAACTTCATTAGAAAATAGTGTTATTACTCCTGACTTTATTTTTGTGTGGCCGCTCAGACAGAACGTGTTTCAGCTGGCGGCTCTGATGGACTCAGAGCTTCACCGTCGGGGTTTTTTATAGTTTGGACGAAGCGGCCGCTGAAGTTGGCTTACGATTGAAGGTTCAGGACGCCTTCGTAGCTACCAGCTGCGATTCAACTATAAGGAGCAGACTTGACTGTACATCGTAAGTGAACTGCAATATCCAGTGGCAGCTCTACGGAGCATCGAGCTGAAAGAATGACGGTGGCAAGCCTTGGAGATCTGCATCGGAGGCCATCTTTCAGACATGCACCGCTGCTGTCCGTCCAGGATCCTCCGGTTGCCCAGACGGTAAGCTAACGCTGATGTTTTCCAACTATAGTCATATTTGTAACCAAACTTGAGGCCAACAGGTGTACTTTTGATCGCCACCAGGTCAAAAGTACAGCTTGTTTTTGCAGCACATTCATTAATGTTTCTATCGTGTTTTTTTTCAGATGCTAAGCTGTCACAGCAGATCATCCTGCAGGCCTCTGGTCTCTGTTTCCAGTGGGCTCACAGCTTCAGGGTGACCAGAGACCTTCACCTTTCTGGAGCAGGAACACCCGGCCAAATGCACTGCTGACACATTTAATTCAAAAAATGTGGCTGTTCTTATAGCATTGATATGCAAGAACCATCTACTGTTTTTAATAATAAAAATATATATATTATGAAATCTGTGTTCCTTCTCATCTGTGTAGTTCTAATTTAATCAAATCTCATGTTTTCACATCCCAGAGACAATAAGATGGATAGTTTGTTTGTGGCTTTAACCCATTCATTTGGACTTGATAAAGAACTACACAAGTACAGGCCATTTACCTTTCAGATATTATTTTACAAATGTGTCGTAGGAGGAACAACTGATTTGCTCATCATGGCTTATTATCTTATGCAAAGGTTTGGTATAAGGCCAGCAGGTCATGGAAGTAGATCTCAAATGGACACTTCTCTTCAAGTTATGACGAGATGTAACCAAGACACTTTCTGGTCAGTCAATGCAAGAGTCATTTCCAGAGATGTTGTTCCAGTTGTTGCTTTTGCACCACCCATGCGTTGGAGAAATTCAAGGTTTTATTGCACACTGAGTGCTTCAAGAAAGAACATGGAAAGTAAGAAAGAGATGAAATAACCTAAAATTGAAGAAAACCAAAGTCACCAAATGGTGAGAAGGAGCCATACTACTCTCCTTTGATTCCAGGCCTTGGGGTCCGGTATCCTGCAACTTTCAGGTGTGTTCCTGGTCCAACACACCTGAATTAAATGGATCACCCTTTCAGTATGCAGTCCAGTTCTCCAGAGTCCTGCTTATCACCTGATTCAGGTGTGCTGAAGCAGAGGCGGATGGAAAAGATGCATGACACAGGCCCTAAATCCTGGAGACGGAGACCCCTGGACTAAGTCTATTGAGTTTTACTTTATGACAGTGTGACAAATGTTCATAATTTTCAGAAATATAAATGAAAGCCTCTACTGTAGATGTTATCTTTATGATCTATGTTACTGTGATGACACTACAGCTGACTGAAGTTCAATATAATTATGCATAAACACTCAAGCACTCAAATTTACCTTGGTTTAGAATATATTGATAGTCAAATTTGTACTTTACAGAGCAAATGTTGCACTAAAGTAATGCTGTGGCAAGATATATTCTACTAAAGAAACAATGTTCACATATTATGATCATGTCTATTTGGAAAAAGCACTTTTAGCTCATCTTAGTATTAGAACACCATATTATCCCACCGGTCACAATTGTGACCGAACATAAAACACACTTTTTTACATACTTTTCCACAATTTTTAAAATTATTTCCCTGATTAGTTCAAAGGGCTATCAATGACATCGGATTTTCATATTTACATGTTTGGGAAAAATTTGGAATGAATGGGTTAAAGCCACAAACAAACTATCCATCTTATTGTCTCTGGGATGTGAAAACATGAGATTTGATTAAATTAGAACTACACAGATGAGAAGGAACACAGATTTCATAATATATATATTTTTATTATTAAAAACAGTAGATGGTTCTTGCATATCAATGCTATAAGAACAGCCACATTTTTTGAATTAAATGTGTCAGCAGTGCATTTGGCCGGGTGTTCCTGCTCCAGAAAGGTGAAGGTCTCTGGTCACCCTGAAGCTGTGAGCCCACTGGAAACAGAGACCAGAGGCCTGCAGGATGATCTGCTGTGACAGCTTAGCATCTGAAAAAAAACACGATAGAAACATTAATGAATGTGCTGCAAAAACAAGCTGTACTTTTGACCTGGTGGCGATCAAAAGTACACCTGTTGGCCTCAAGTTTGGTTACAAATATGACTATAGTTGGAAAACATCAGCGTTAGCTTACCGTCTGGGCAACCGGAGGATCCTGGACGGACAGCAGCGGTGCATGTCTGAAAGATGGCCTCCGATGCAGATCTCCAAGGCTTGCCACCGTCATTCTTTCAGCTCGATGCTCCGTAGAGCTGCCACTGGATATTGCAGTTCACTTACGATGTACAGTCAAGTCTGCTCCTTATAGTTGAATCGCAGCTGGTAGCTACGAAGGCGTCCTGAACCTTCAATCGTAAGCCAACTTCAGCGGCCGCTTCGTCCAAACTATAAAAAACCCCGACGGTGAAGCTCTGAGTCCATCAGAGCCGCCAGCTGAAACACGTTCTGTCTGAGCGGCCACACAAAAATAAAGTCAGGAGTAATAACACTATTTTCTAATGAAGTTAATGAGCTTATGCTTATTGATAACCCGTTAGTAGGTCGCCATCTTTCTTGAAAGCAAAGTAGGTGTGACGCTAACCAACCAATTGGGGAAGTTGTAGCCTGATGACGTGCCACTCCTCATTTGCATTTATTTTTTCCCCCTAAGTTTAGCGGGGAAAATAGAATGTGATAAATAAGAAAATAAGGAAATACTAAATGAATAAGGGAAATTGGAAAATGGGAAAATTAAAAGTTTTTCAAACAAAAGTTAAATGAAAAATAGGTTAAAGAAAAATGGGTACATAAAGAAGGGATATATGAGAAATTGATTAATGAAAGTGGGAAATAGAAAATCGGGTTAATGGAAAAAGGAAATGGAAAATGGTTAAATTAAAAGATAGATTAATGAAAAATGGGTAAATAGATAAAGAGATTAATGAAAAATGGGTAAATGAAAAATAGATAAAAGAAAATGGGTAAATAAAAAAAGGGATATATGAGAAATTGATTAATGAAAGTGGGAAATAGGAAAATCGGGTTAATGGAAAAAGGAAATGGAAAAATGGTTAAATTAAAAGATAGATTAATGAAAAATGGGTAAATAGATAAAGAGATTAATGAAAAATGGGTAAATGAAAAATAGATAAAAGAAAATGGGTAAATAAAAAAAGGGATATATGAGAAATTGATTAATGAAAGTGGGAAATAGGAAAATCGGGTTAATGGAAAAAGGAAATGGAAAAATGGTTAAATTAAAAGATAGATTAATGAAAAATGGGTAAATAGATAAAGAGATTAATGAAAAATGGGTAAATGAAAAATAGATAAAAGAAAATGGGTAAGTAAGAAAAGGGATATATGAGAAATTGATTAATGAAAGTGGGAAATAGCAAATCGGGTTAATGGAAATAGGAAATGGAAAAACGGTTAAATTAAAAAATAGATTAATGAAAAATGGGTAAATAGATAAAGGGATAAATGAAAAATGGACAAATGAAAAATAGATTAATGAAAAATGGGTAAATGGATAAAGGGATAAATGACAAATAGATAAATGAAAAAGAGAAATTGGGAAATTGATAATATGAAAAATAAATAAATTAAAAATTGGTTTAATGAAAAAGCTAAACTATTTATTTAACAAATTTTTTATTTATTTCACTCATTTACTTCATTTTTTGATTTATTTTACTCATTTTTTATTTATTTAACCCATTTATTTATTTATTCAATTTTGGCGCAAATGGCTTTCCATAGTACTTTATCCTCGTACAAGTTTATTCTAGTAATGATACGACTATTTACATAATTTTATGACTTTCTTCTCATAATTCATTTATTTTTTATTTCTTAGCGTGGCCCTAACACGCCGTCGTACTTTGAGATCCGGTTCGGTTCTGGATCCTCGTTGGTCCGTCCAGGAACTCATCTGCTGCCAGTAAGATACTGACTGCTAATAATGACTCCACTAACCTCATCAGACTCAGTCAGGAGGAATTTCAGAGATTTCCTCCAACTTTGTGCATCCAGTCAGTATGAGACATTTTTCAGAGGTTGAGTGTGTGTGTGTGTGTGTGTGTGTGTGTGTGTGTGTGTGTGTGTGGTGGGGGGTCAGCGGATTCGAGTGGCAGGTGCACAGATCGTGGCGATGCCCGTGGGGCGACCGCGGGGCTCGAACGCTCGCTGCGGCGATTAATCACCCGGCAAAATGCTTCTGACATGGAAGAGAGGGAACGACAGAATCTCCATGTTTCTACATCCTTCAGTGAGCAAGAGAGAGAGAGAGGGGGAGAGAGAGAGAGGGGGGGAGAGAGAGAGGGGGGAAGAGAGAGAGAGAGGGGGAGAGAGAGAGAGAAAGAGGGGGAGAGAGAGAGAGAGAGAAAGAGGGGGGAGAGAAGGGAGAGAGAGAGAGAGAGAGAGAAAGAGGGGGGAGAGAGGGAGAGAAGAGAGAGAGAGGGGGAGAGGGAGAGAGGGGGGGAGAGAGAGAGAGAGAGAAAGAGGGGGCGAGAGAGAGAGGGGGGGAGAGAGAGAGGGTGTAGAATGTTGGTATAGCACATTAGCGTTAGCTTCCGTTAAATATGCTGGTTTTTCTCTTTCATGTTAGTTTCCACTAATTAGCATGTCGGTAAAACATGTTAGCATTAGCAGATCAAAAGTTAATAATTAGCCGCTTGAGGTTAGCTCTGCTAACTTTTTAGTTAGCTGCAGTAGCTAACCAGTGCTAATGCTGTTAGCCAAAGGACTAAAGGTTTACAGAGGTGGAAGCTCAGGTGAAGAAAACAGACAGATATGGAAACTGATAATCTTACATTCACCAATATCATCAACAAGATTTCAAATATTCTGCAGCCGTTTCTACATTTTAACCAAACAAGAAAAGGAAATCTGTTGGAAAGTCTCCTTGAAATCAGCTCCAGCTGCTCTTTTCCTTTAACTGCAGTGACTCTAAATAACAGATCTGTCATTTGAAGATGGGATTCATTTCAGTTTGGAGAGACATGAGAAGCCGACATGTTGTTCTGGCGTCTCTGATGTGGAAAAGGAGAAGGAACCAAAACGCTGGATTAAAGAAATAAAAATAAATTAAAAAGTGGTCGTCCTCGAGGATAATGAAGTTTTATTATTTGTTTTCTTATTGTTGGGTCTCAGCTGGCAGAGGACAATATTTTCTGTGTGTTTGCCTTACTGCGTACTCACACACACACACACACACACACACACACACACACACACACACACACACACACACACACACACACACACACACAGTGGCCTCTGAGGTGAGAATCTCCATAATGATCGTGTATCAGTTTGATTTATCAGCTCCAATCGGAGCCGCCCCCCTCTCTCCCCGGGGAGACGCCGTTTACCGCTCTGCTGTCCCTAATCGGATGAGCCCGGCGCCGCCGCAGCCTGGGAGAGGATCCGATTCCCACCGGGGCCCAAATTAAAACGACCACTGTCCCCCGAACGGAGCGGCGATATTAGAAATGCTTAAGGATAATGTAGTGGTTGTGTTTTAATGTGACAGGACGAAACAGGAAGCCTCAGGGGGCGGAGCTGAAACGAGTCAAGATCAGAAGAAACAACACTTAAAAAAATAAACTTACTCTTTTTTTACTGTAATTAAAACATTTTGTTTCTCTGAGAAAAATCATTTATGACCAAAAACTCAACAGATTGAGGATAAAAGCAGCAAATGACAGAAAAACTAAACTAGGGAACAAAAGTCATGACCAACAGGTTTCCACGGCAACAATAAAGCTGATTTTTTTTTTGGTAATTATTAACTACAAACGTTTCATGAAGTCAACAACAACAACAATAGAATTTTACTTCTTACGTTAAAGTTCTGGAAAACATTTTGTTGCCATGGATACCCAGGCCAACTACGGGGTGCCATTTGTAACGTTAAACTCTGAGCCAGCGAAACATTTAGTCTGTAAAAAAAACATTTAGTTTGTGACATTTATGAACAGCATGGAGAAAATCTACTAAATCAAATTATTGTTAATTTTTGACTAACTTTACAAACAGCTATAGCTAGCATTAGCCCTGCTGCACATCGAGCAGCTACAGGAAGCTAGAAAAGCTACAGGAAGCTAGAAAAGCAGCATGTTTAAACTCTTATGAGCACCGTACCGCCCAACATTTAACTTCTTTCAACATTTATTAAATCAGGAAATCCAAACGAGATCATGACTTATTGGTAATATTACAACTATTCTCGTATTACTCCGATTTTATTCCTGTATTATTATAACTTTACAGATTACAAATTTGTTTTCGCAATATGACGACTGACGTGACTGTTCCTGTATTATTACCACTTTATTCACTAATTACAAATTTCACTTGGTAACATGATGACTGTTCTCGTATTATAATTTATTTCCGTTTTAAGACTTTATTCTCAGATTAAGTACAGATTTATTCTGGCACTGTTGCAGCTTTAATCTTGTGTCCCAGTGAAACTCCAGCTCTGATTCAGCCGTCAGCTCGGTTGTCGAGCAATATTCCTATTTTGATGCTGATCAATTAAACATGTGTAATGTTTGGCTTTCTTCATTTCATTTGTTCATTTATTCATGGTCTCTCCTGCTGTCACCGCGCTGCATGCATTCATTCATGCATTCATGCTGATGTATTTTTCACGGCCGCGTCGGCTCGGATCAGCGCATCGACTTCAGTCAAACACACATTTTAATTTGCCGCGTTTGATCAGAGCTTTAATTCATTCACCTGTTGATGTGAGCAGGTTCCAGTCGCTGCTCTGAGGTCAGCAGCTCCATCCTGCTGCTGCAGGACAGAAAAGAGAAACTCAGGAAGTTTGCAGTTTCAATTATTTAGTTTTCACTAGAAAACAACAATTAGCATGAAATAAATTAGCATTAGCATTAAAATTCTCCATTGTTCCTTTTGTCTCTGAGTTGAAGTCGTGTTTTCTAACTGGGAATCAGTGAGCGTGTTTCTCCATCACAGCCTTTTCCTGTCCCCCCTGTCGTCTCGCCGTTTCCATGGCAACCTTGGCCAGCATCCAAACAGCCGGCGGGTCCCTCTGAAGGGCATCGCGCAGGCGGGATGGAAGATTCCCACCAGGCGGCTGCAGGAAGAGCGGCCTCCTCCGGCCGCAGCTTTCAACGCAGCGACTCACAAAACCGTTCGGTGGAGATTCATATGCAGTCAGGAAAGGTCAGAGGTCACGGTTAGGGAGGGAGGAAGGAGGGAAGGGAGGCAGAAAGACAGAAAGAAAGAAAGAAAGAAAGAGAGAAAGAAAGAGAGAATGAAGGGAAAAATAAACATAAGAAAAGAGAAAACTAAGAAATGGAAAAAATAAAAAAATCTAAGAAAAAAGTATAAAGAAAAACAAAAAATAGAAATAAAAGGAAAAAATAAAAGAAAAAAAGGGAAAAAAATAATAATTTGTACTTTTTCCTTTTTATTTATTTCTTATATTTTCTGTTTTTAAGTTGAATTTTATTTTATTCCTTTAGTTTTAGTTGTGGTTGCGAGGTGTTCAATGTTTTTTTATTTATGTTTTCTGTGATTCATATATGCAAAAACTCAATAACTATAAAGTTAGAAAAAACACATGGAGTTAAAACAATGTAAACAATTTGTCTATTTAGATTTCATAGCTTTCATGTTAAACCAATAAACGCTCAGTGGAAATAAAAATCTAGAACATAATGGCAAAAAACAGAAGGGACATGAAAGCCACTGATATTCATATTAATATTCAGTAATAGAGGGAGATTTCTGAACCTGGCCGGCTGATCGGAGGAGTTTAAAGCTCAGAGCAGAAATGTTTCTGTTTGTTTCCTGAAATATTCAGCAGCAGAACATCCACATGAATCATTCAGTCAGGAAACGATTACGGAGTGCCATCTCTGCCTGAAACATTCATGCTTTTTATGTCATAAATTATGACACGCCTGTTTCCTCACTGCTCTGAGGGGGGAGCAGAGCAACACTTCCTGGTTGTGACCTCATTTCCTGCCATTATAAACCTTCTCATGCCAGAAAAAAACCTTAATCTGTGAAGTTGGGATTAATTTAAATGATGAGATTGGACGCTGGAAAAGACCAGTGTTGTGTTCATTAAATAATTTA
Organism: Poecilia mexicana; assembly: GCF_051168715.1. Classification (NCBI taxonomy): domain Eukaryota; kingdom Metazoa; phylum Chordata; class Actinopteri; order Cyprinodontiformes; family Poeciliidae; genus Poecilia; species Poecilia mexicana. The sequence goes on from NW_028263381.1 coordinate 26,441,922, forward strand.
GCAGCAGAAAAAAGTTTTGAATAAATTATTTTGTACAATAAAATGTGACAAATTAAATTCAGATCGGATAATCTGTCTGCATCCAGAGCCGATGCACCAGATTTCTGCCAGGCTCAAGTTTTGATTAATTGGTCCACAAAATCATTCTGAGGGCCACAAAGTGGCCCCCGGGCCACACTTTGAGCACCTCTACCAGAAATCTGTTAAAGTTCAAACCTGGAAAAAAACAAAAGCAACCAAACAGACAGAACTGCTTCAGACGACGGCATATCAGGGCCGTGCTAAATGGAAAACGATGGACTAAATCTCCACGTCGGAAATGTTCTAGAAAAAAAAATCACAGATTTTGAAATTAATCTAGCAACATATCCAATTATATACTGAATTTCAGATTCTGAAACTTTTTCTAGAAAAAAAAATCAGAAATTTCAAAATTATCTGTCAAATTTCCTATGAAAAAGTTGGAAAATTTTCTTCTATTTTTCTAAAAATTTCTAATCTAAAACAAAGAAAAAACAGATTTTTTTTCAAAATGTTTTTTTTTTTTTAAAAAAAAGGATAATCTTGAGAAAAAAGGATATTTCTGAGTTTTAGTAATTAAAACTTTTTAGAAAAAAACTAAGACATTTCAAAACGTAAAATTTTCTAACAAAAAGCCACAAAAAACAGCAATTTTAAGATTAATCTCTGAAATGTTTCTTTTTTAAAAGAAAATGTGTTTGATTAATCCCAACTCTCAAAAATTCTGCTTTTCTTGTCTGAAATTTGCTGTTTTTATCTACAGTGACCCAAACGGGCCTGTACTGGACCGGCCTCAGCAGCTAACCTGCTAGCTTCCTGTTAGCTGCTGTTTTATAGTTTATGTTTTATTGTTTCACTAAATCAATAAAACATTTTATCAACCCGCTGATGATCAGCTGACCTTCATGGCGACAGGCCAGGTGTGTTTGTTTGTTTCTCGGTTTTTCCCGCCAGTAAAAACCAAATTAAGCTGAAAGGTTTTTATTTTGTTAATTATTTGGCTCTAAAAGCGGCTCACCTGAAGCGCTGCAGGAACCAGACCAGGAAAACATCCGAACAGCACCGAACTCTGATTAGCAACACCAACCAGCTGAGGCAGGAAACACAGGAAGCAGAACCCACTGGGAATTTCAAAATAAAACAAAAAGTCAGGAATTAAAGTATGAGCACAGAAAACAGGAGAGAAACCAAAGAGAGAAGAACAGGGCAAACATTTCACAGTAATGCAAACCCTTATATATTTATCTATATTTCAGTGATTCTTGAGGATAGGGACAAAACAGGTCCTATGATTAAACCACCAAATGTGAATAAAATATACACAAAATATATTTTTTTCAAATATCTGACTCAACTAACCTGGGTCATGTGAGCACAACAATGTATATTTTCCAGGTATTTGCTGAATATTTTTTTATTTTAAACATTGTAGTCGGTGGATGATGCCTGTAAAATCCCTTGTCCAGGAGCAGAACTCAACACATTATAATAGTTTAAAATAATTAAAGAAATACTAAAATTATATATTATGACAATTAAGTATAAGTAGTCATATAAATAATTATAAAAGTATCGATAAATTGAATTAAAAATCATTTTTAGATATTTTCTAACTCCGTTGAAATTTGTCCCTAGTTTTTGTCAACACCGTCAGAAATGAAAAGAATGTAAAAAAATCAGGCATTATTGGGGGGCACCAGAACTTCTGAGGACCCCATGACGTTGTCTTTTCTCTTCCTTTGCTAGGAGGGCTAGTTAGCTCCTGTTAGCTTAAGTTATTCTTTAGTTTTTTCTTCTGTTTTATTCCTAAGTTGTTTGTCACAACCATGATGTGTCAACTCCATAACTGACAATTTACAAAACTTTGATGAAATTTTGCGAAATAAAAGCTTAATTTTGGTAAACTGTAAAGATTTCATGGACCTGACGAGCTACAATATGGCCTCCTTCAGAATAACATCATATAAATTGAGGTAGTTTGGCATTTCGTCAACTCCATCAGAGTTTTTCTGACTCTTTCAGTGAAATTGTTCACAAATCTCACTTAATTGTGCAACTAATTCATTTTAATGTATTTTACATAAATTGCATTACTTCACATGTACCAAGTTTTTCATTTTACTCACTAGTTTGTCACCACCTTCAGTTCTGTGTCAACTCCGTCAGATGGACTTTTTGTTGTTTTGTGTTTTAAATAATATTTATTTTGTTTCTTCAGAAGCATTTGTCTGTAAAATGAGTAAAAATATCACTAATAGGGTATTTTAAAAATCATTTTATATTTATTTTTGTCAGATGGTGATGACAACATTCTGGGTCAGGTCGATTAAAAATGTAATTTAAAAAAAAAATTGCAACTGGGAGCCTGTACCTTAGCATCTTTACATTTCCTAAACATTATTTGTCATATTTGCATACATAATGCAATAATAAAAATAATAATAAAAAAAATAAAAATATGGGAAAATTAAAACCCATTTTGTCCCTATTTTCAAGAATCATTGATTTATATGTAGATATAGTTATACTCATATGTCACATACATACTATAAATAATTATGCATATTTTTAATCTAATTGATTGTATACATATGGTTAAAATGTATTTAACTATATATTATTTAGTTGCACATTTATTTATTTCATACTATATTTACTTATTAATATAATTTTGTCCCTTTTGGCCCTCCATACACCTGATGGGTCACATCGCTAATATTCTGAAAATCATCTCACGTTGTCACTTGGTGTCTTGTGACCCTACCTGGATCCCTGACCCCCACTGTGGGAAGCCCTGGTTTAAAAAATTAACTGTATTTAAATGAACTGGATTCAGTTGAGTTACATTTCAAATGATATTTGTTATGAATAGGAACCATAAAGTCAACTGTGATGTTTCCATTAAATAAGAAACAATTCAAATCCAAGGTGATTACATCTGTTAACGAGATAAGTCAGTAAAAAACATGCCACAGCTTTGACCTCCAACTACTTCCTGTTGTTTTATTCTTCATGGTTTCTGGCAGTAGCTGGTGATCATGTGACTGGTGTGATGTGGGGAAAAGTGATTCCACTGCAGTTTTACAAAATAGCTCAAAACTTTGATTTATCGAAAAACTTGAGGTTTTGTCAAAACTGTCATGTTTTTATTAAGCATTTTTATTTTTGTAATTCAAATTTGCTTTATTTTACGGTTAAGAGACGCAGAATAAACCAGCTAAGTTCAATTAGGATTACAAAATAAAATCTATTTGCTAAATGCCAGAAAAACGAGTCAGAAAAAAATGAAGTAATTTGTGAGTTAAAGTCAAAGTTTAGTACATCTTTAAACAGTTTGGGGCGTTTATTGATAATATCTGTGTCTGTAGCTGAGACGCTGCTTCCTGTGTGACGTCACGCGTCTGATGACGTGTGTTCTGTTCCTTCTGGATCGTGTCTGCGGCTCCCGGTCCCGTCAGCCTCGCTGTGTGTTCCTCACCTCCAGGCGGCCGATCCTCTTACTGTAAAACCATTTCCTAATCTCAGAGGCGTATCGCGCGGAGCGCTAACAGCTTCACACAAATGGGATCCGGTCGGAAACATCCCAATCCTCCCGTAAAGACGCAGCGCTTCATCCGCGTCGGCCCGCAGGCCGTCGGAGCGGAACCGATGCGGATCGCAGCCAAAACATGGAGACATGATTGAACTTGGTGTTAAGAGACGAGAATCTGCTGATGAAACAAACTCAGCTCCACTTTTAGCAACAAACATGGTTTAAAAACAACTTACATGTTTGAGGCCGAACAGAGAAATTACACTATTCAATAATTAATATTTTCAGTATCTTCAGAGTTGTTTTGGCAGCAGCAGTCAGTGTTCCAACGTATCTGAATAGGCCTCTGACTGAAAACTGTTAGCTGACAAGCTAACAGCTCAGCATCCAGGCAGCAGAGATGATATTCCACAGCAACACATCCTGGATGTATGCGTTAGCTCTGCTGATCCAGCTCATTTGCTTTTGCTGCTCCATTTAAATCTGTCAGACCGTTTGGTTAGAAAGATGTTGGTGTAGGGGATCTGATCCTGGAGCCATGTTTGAAGATCATCCATTTTGTTTGTCAAAGATCTTCTATTGTCCATCATGATGGAGGGAAGAGATGGTTTGAACTTCCTCCTTCTCTCTCTGCATCGTTATCAACTCCTCTGAGGTCAGAGGTCAGAGTTCAGGTGCTAAATGAGCTTTGGGATGCAAAGCTGTAAAAACAACACCTTGTTGCCATGGTTGCACATCATAACTGTCTGAAAGTTAAAAAGTAAGAGCAACAAGAGCTAATAACTGACCTGACTGAAGATAAACGCAGTACAGCCATCAGCCAGCAGGGTGTACTAACTTTCCCTCAGTTAGAAAATATACTTTGTTGATATTTTTGGCTTACTGAGTAAAACAAGGTTAATTTTTGGTGTAGAAATCACATTTCCACTTAAAAATAAAAATTGAATATAAATATTTAGGAGGAAATTGACAGACCATCTGATAGACAAACTGGCATCACTTTAGAATTACAGCCTGAGGCCAAACAAAGTCCATTCGAGGGCCACAATTGGCCCCCGACCCCCACTTTGAACATCCCTGTTGGAATCTATGAACGGCTGTTTGTGCGGTGAACTCTGCCCCCTGGTGGACATTCCTGGTCATTCTGCATGTGGATTTAAACTTAACTCAAGTTTAATGTAACTGAAAGAAAAAGGTTGAAATTATTTTAAAGTTTCTACTTTATTTTCTCTTTATGGCCAGAATATTGAGATTATTTTTTAAAATACAACCCCAAGTTTCACTAATTAATGAATATTTAGATGAAAAATGTTTGTAAAATGTCCAGAATGGATCCGTTTTATATGCTACAAAGTTTTAATATGTTAAATTTACCAATAAAAATATTTAAAAGCATCACTTATAATTCTATTTCTTTATTCTTTAAGTTAATTCCTTTAAAAAAAAGAATAAAAGTTTGGAGTTTAACTTTCAGACACAGATGATAAAGAAGTTTTGGCTGTGAAGTTTTGGATTATTTAAAGCAAATCTTGTTAAAATAATTTTAATAGTTAGTAGCATTATTAACATATTTCATTGTTTCTGATTCTAACACCAAATCAAACACTTCACTGCCATTAATATTAAAACATTAGAATCTCGCATACTCAATTTTATTTTTAATCTATTTACATTGTATCTTTAATTGTGTCATTATGAAAAGTATTTATTTATTAGATACATATTTAGGAACAGGAACCTGGGAACTGCCAGGAGAATAAAAACCCAGTCAGAACATGATGAGGCTGAAACAAATCGATGTTCTTCAGTTTAATGAAAACCAAAACAATACAGATGTTTTAAAAGATGGAGGACAATAAACCGGATGAGAACCAACCAATGTTTGACTTCCTGTAGATAATCAGGTTGATCTTAATCTGCTCCGTTAGACAAGCAGGAATAAAAAATGGAGATAGAGCGACACCCAGCGGCGACACGCAGTACTGCAGTGTTTAAAAAGAAGCCAGGTTCGGTTTTATCCGATTTACTACCTTAATTTGAGATATGAACCATGGGATTTAACGCTGCCCTGCTGCTTCCTGCAGCCTGGAGATGAATCTGAATCTGATCACAGATGAAGAAGTTTCCAGATGATCAGATCGTCTCCAGTTTCCTCTTTAAAACTCAGAGTTTCAATCTGATCAATAAGTTTTTATTGGACTTTGATCTTCATGCTGAGATCATCAGAGCTGCTGCTTCATCACTGAGATCTTCATCGGTTCGATCTTTACTGTTTTATCAGTGGAGAAGTACGGAAACATCCTATCAGTGAAGGTGTGTGTGAAGGTGTGTATGTGTGTGTTAGTATCCAGATCAGAGAAGGACAGTTTTCCTCTGTCCCAGTCCAGATTCACTCTGATCCTCTGGAGATTCTTCTGGACTGAGAGACCAATGGAAGGACCTGGAGAAGAATGTGCTGAGCATTGACCAAAATAGAAGAGTATATACAACCATCCAGACTTTATGCTTCCTTTCCTCTTAACAGACTCTTCTAACACACCAAGGCTCCAGTATGAACTGTCTCCAACATCAACATCCCAGCTGTGGTTCCCTGAGTTAAAACCCTCAGAACTCAGAACAGACCAGCAGTAATTACCAATCCTCTCTGGATTACCAGGAAGCTGCTGTTTCTCTCCTCTCCTCCCATTGGTCAGATCTTCAGACAGATGGACTGATGGACCAGCCGTGTTTGGGTCCAGAACCAGAGGAGTGTAGGTCACCATGGTCTCCATGTTGCTCCAGATGTTGAAGGCCAGGTTGCCCAGATGTTTGGCCTGGTCTATCAGAGCTCCTGAGGGCAGCTGTGGATCCTCCAGCAGGGGGCAGCGCTGGACTCTTTCCACTGCAGCCTTGTAGTTGTGCAGGAATGAGACGTCTGCAGCTCTCAGCTCCTCCTCTGTGGCTCTGACTGTGTCTGAAAGAGCTGCTATCTCTCTGCTCAGAGCCTCCATCTTCTCCTTCATCATCCCTCTCTTCTGCTCCTCTTCCTCCCTCAGTGCAGCCAGCCTGGCCTCCTCTTCCTCTGCTAGAAACTGATGAAGCTGCTTAAACTGCTCCCTAATCTGCCTCTCTGTGTGTCGGGCCTGGACCTCCAGGTGTTCTGCTGTCTGATCAAACTCCTCCTGAACTTTCTTCCTGAGCTCCAGCTTCTCCTTTAAAGGCTCCAGAGTTTCCTGAACTTTCTTCCTGTGTTGCTGAGCAGCTTCATCAATGGCTCTGAATCTGTGCTCGGTGTGTTTTTCTGAATCTCTGCAGACGAGACACACTGGCTGCTGATGGTCCAGACAGAAGAGTTTGAGTTTCTCAGAGTGCAGAGAGCAGAGACCCTCTGAAGCTCTTTGGTTTCTCTGCTGTAACAAAGACTCACACAGATTCTTCAGAGCCAGATTAAAAGGTGGTTCAGCTTTAGAAGATCTCCTTTTACAAACTGGACACTCTCTTCCTGGTTTCTCTCTCCAGTATTTCTGCAGACACTCCTTACAGAAGCTGTGGCTGCATGACAGAAGAACCGGATCCTTAAATATTTCCAGACAGACCGGACAGCAGAGATCATCGTCTGACCTGGAAGCCATTTTGTCTCAGAGTGAAGATTTGCTTGTTTTTCCTCCTGCAGCAGTCGGTGTTTCAGCGTCTAGCTGCTCAGTTCTCTCTCTGTTCTCCTTGTTCAGTGTTAGTTTGATTTCAGTCGGAGACGAAGGCAGGGTTCAGAGTTCATCCTCAGGGTGTTTACTCAGTGAGTTTTTTCCTCTGAACTGTTTCCTGGTTTTCCCAGGTTTTCCTGTTTGAATCAGTCGTTAGGTGGATATGTGGCGCCCTCTAGAGGATTTAATCTTAATCTGCAGTTTTATTAAAACTCTACAGCTTTTCTGATTCATGATTTTGTTTCTGCTTTAAGTGAAAATATATTTTCCTCTCATAAAACTCTTCCACTATCTATGAAATTCAAATGAACACATTTCATGTTCAGTTTCCTTCTGTTTGCTGTTTTTCTGTCAGATTCAGACTCTGGAGGTGAAAATGATGTTTGGTGTTGAGGAAATCTTTCATATTTTCAGAAAATTTTAAACCAGAATCAGAAATGTTTTGATTAAAATTTGATAAAAGCCCTGCCATTTTTTTAACTGTAGCTGAAAATACTGTAAATATTACAGAAAGGTCTTTAAATGTAAACCCAAAGTAAAACCAGAAAAGAAGAACACATTAAGGAAATAAAAATAGCAGCTATTGCAGCATCAGAAACACCCAGTAATGATTCAGTGTCTCCTCCTCCATCCAAGCTGGCAAAGAGCAACACAATCATTGCTCTGACTGCAAACTGTCAGAAACTCACATAAATATTTAACTTTTAAGATTTATGTGATTTTATTACATGACAAAATTCCATTTACTTTTTGTAGATGATTTTAATGCGAACCTACCAAATAAACCTTACATAATTCATATTCATCTGTTTTATAAGAAGGCCGAATCAGCGTGGCAGAAGACACCAGCCAGCGAAATGAGAGAGCGCTTCGGTATGTTCTGAGACACGAGGCTGCGCTCACTAACCAGTGTGATTACCTTCAGAACCGTCTGCGTCGTCACAATCTCAGAATCTACCAAGTCCCACAGGGATGTGAGAAGCAGGACGTGATCAGTTTCAAGAAAGAGCTCATTAAAACCTCGCTTCTTCCCTGGAAGATGTACGCATTGAAAGAGCGCATCGTCTGGGGCTCACAGCAGCTGACACAGATCCACCACCATGGTCCGTTTCCTGGATTACACTGTGAAAGAAGCCGTACGAAGATAAGCATGGTCACAAAAACAAGTCGTCTTTTAGGGCAAAACAATACATTTGGATCAGGATTAATCTCCAGAGGTTCAAACAGAGAGCGTGACTGCGGGGTGTAATCAAGCAGCTTAAGGAAAAAGGGATTCAGGCAAAATGCCGCTTCTCGGCTCAACTCAGAATCAACCTGGAAAGTGGCAGCAAAACTTTCCCTGCACTGTCTGACGCTGTACCGACGCTGGAGCAGCTGGGCGTCTCGGTGAAGGTGAGCGAGAGGGAGAAGATGGAGACGGAGCTGTCCAGAGAGGCTTGGAGCCAAAGAGACAACAGCAGGAGACGTGGGGATGCAGGATTATCCGATGCAGATGTAAAAGTTTCATCTGAGACTGGTGAGAACAAACTGAGGATTTCTTGTGGACCATAAGGTATGCTCTAAGTAAATATCATTTCAGATAGGAGGATGACGTTATCAAAATAGCCAATGTCACTTAATTTATTGAGTTTGGACCAAATATGCTTAAATTTTCAGGGGTAGCCATCAACGCCGTGTTCTGTATTATTCCCATAACGGGGCGGAGATCTTACCAGACATCTAATGCTTTTCTTTGGTTTGTGATCTGGACAGCACTTAGTGCTTTTCCCCAAGAACCCAAGTTTCTTAAATCTGGGATCTAAAGCAGCAGTAAGTAGGACAGAGTTTGAGGACTGAGGCCGACATAAACAGTCTCTCCCATCTTGGGATCTGTGTCATCACTTAAGCTTGGTCTCAAAACCTTGGGCCTGTATGGACTTGTTGAGGCTTTGCCCAAGTTGTGGAAGTGCAGAGAGAGTAACTGTTGGAATATTTAGCTTATATTTTATCTCCTCTATGCTAGTGTGGTGTGATGACCTGGTACCTTTTTAATCTCTCTGTGTGCAGTGCAGCGAGCTGCAGAAGCGACAGGTCAGAATATTCTGCTTCACGCGATGAGCTGCAGCTCGGCCTGTCTGTACCTTCATAACCAGAATCAGTTGAAGCGCGGCTCAATGCAGTGTTCTGATTGTTTTTGTGTTAACTGGAATGTGATTGAGACTGCGCTGCCCCCCACCCCTGTAGCCAGTCTCAATCTGTGTAACCAGGGACCATAATCTCTGATAAACGAGGCAGGAAGAGACTCAGAGCAGCAGAAAACTGACTAACTGAGATCTCCTTCATGTTGCTCTCCTCACCAGTAAAACCTTATTCACGTCTCCTCTCTCATTTGTGTCTGTGTTCCATGACTGTTCCAGGTTTCCAGACCCAACAGTAACATAGTCTCTCCCACGCAGAAACATTACTGCTTCTTCAAATGGCTGAAGAGCCTTGCTGACCTCCTCCATAACATCCCCCTATTGGGGCTAAAGACCAAGGTAGAGTTTTCCTGGTGGCAGCAATGCTGGGTCAGACAGTGCAGCAGTTATCAGCCATCTTTGCTCCAGCAGCCTGGACATCATGTGGAAAGTCCTGTTCCAACGAGCGCCTACATCTTGGATGAGCATGTGTGATGCTGTGCCCATCTGCTGCTGCTCATCCTCCAGCTTTGTCCAAGCCAGTTCACTTTTTTAAATGTTTAACAAGACGTACTGCAGCTGCCACACACTTAGAGATGCTCTGGTTGCTCTTCAGAGCGATCTGTACCACCAAGTTCAGGGTGAGCCCTGCACTCTGCACAGATACCCACTTATGCTCTTCTGCCTAAATCTTCACTGCTGCTACAATATTGGCACCATTATCCTGGATGACAGCTGTGACTTTCTCAGATGGAGCATCAAACTTTGCAATAACATCTTCCAGCCACTCTGCATGTTTGCTGCTGTGTGTCTTTCTTCATGTTGTCAGACGGAGGGGCTCCATTTTCCAGTCCTCTCTAAGAAAGTGGCTGTCATCCCAAGATGCACCTCTGTGGCAACACTGGTCCAAATGTCTGCTGAGAGCAAAGCTGCCGTCTCTTCAGGATGTTTCTCAACTCGTCTCTGATTTCTTCATACTTTTTCTCCACCGTTTTTACAGAGTAGCTTCTGGAAGGAAGGACATTATGTGGACTGAAGGTGGAGATCATCTTCTGGAGTCCTTCATCCTCCACCACGGACAGCGGCTGCATGTCTGAGATGATCAGGTTTAAATGCTGTTTGTGAACTGAGCTGCTTGGACAACCCAACATCCTGGAACCATTTGAACGAAGCTGTTCATCGTACGACTCTTCCATTTACTGAAAAGAAGCACGAGAAAATTATTACTGGGTTGTTCCTTGTTAGGCCTTAATAAATATATTTCAGGTGATCTTCATTAGATAACATTAGATAATATTGTTAAGGGAGAATCTACACTTTCTGATAACTCTGCTGCAACCATAGTAGCTTTAGGAAGTCAGTTATACTTTATTTATGGATTTAAAACTTTCATTTATGTGGGAGGTTTGATACAGTAGCAAGAAAAAACCTACTAACTAAATATTCACCCTAAATATTCAATTTAAGTTAGAATGGAAGAACAGCATTAAATAAATGTGTTCCAGTTTATGCCTTCAATCTGTGGCTGCAGCTTTTATTGTTAAACTTTCATAAAGTCCTGGATAGTTTTTTCACTCACACAATTTACAGACACCAAGTAGCTGCTATGTTTAGTCGGTAGATGAAACATTAGCAAACAATACGCCTCAGTTTACATTTATAACATGACAGATTATCACACGTTTAGATTAACATATTTAGCAAAGAGAACATAAACGATACCTGTTAAAATGTGGACGAATTCGATGCAAACAGCGGCTGTTTCCTCTTCAGATGCTGCATGATGAGCTGCTGTGGTTCGTCAATTCTGCTTTGCAGTGGATGCATTGCGCTCTGTTGTCTTTTCTCTTTAGCCTAAAATGTTCCCCAACAGTTTTTGTCGCTTTCATTCCTTCTTCTAAACATTCTCCGTTTCCCTCTGTAGCTACAAACTATGGCACAAACGCTTCAAACGTTTGCATTGTGCAACACAAAAGCCTTCTGGCTACACCGCAGTGCGCTGAATAGTTTTAACAGTTTCATTGATTACAATTTAATTAACGAAGCTTCGAGGCAGATTAATTTACCTCGAGGATTTTCAGTAATCGAGGTCGTCGAATTATTAGAGGAATCGTTTCAGCCCCAGTCCAAACTGGGGAGAGTTTAGCTGGAAACTAAGAATGAGATTTTTTAAACCCCAATGGTAATACCCAGTTATGATGGTAATGCTAGCGCCCTCTGCTGGTAGAAATGTGGACACATGGAGGATTTTTCCCACATATTTTGGGAGTGTCCTATGGTAAAACTCTATTGTGAAACTGTAAAAGGAGAAGCAGGGAAAATATTAAACTTCACTACAACCTTTGAAATTCACCGTTTAGTTTTAGATCAGTGTTTCTCCACCCTGGTCCTCACCGCCCCCCTGCTCTGCATGTTTTAGATGTGCCTCTATTCCAGAGCATCTGATTCAAATGATTGCATGACCATCAAGTACTGCAGAAGCCTGTTAATCACCCAGAGATACAACTCAGGTGTGTGGCAGAAGGGAAATACCTAAAACATGCAGTACAGGGGGGCGGTGAGGACCAGGGTTGAGAAACACTGTTTTAGATGATATAAACATTGCTACTGGAGAAATTCATAGTTTATATGTTGAAGCCCTTGTGTTAATTGCTCATCAGGTTATTACTGCAAACTGGCTGAAACCACATCCACCTGCCCTAGAACAATGGATCCAGAGCTGAAGACTGTCAGCTTAATGGAGGACACAGCTGCAACTCTGAGACTGAGGAGGGACATTTCTGTTACCTCTCACCTGGAACAATAGATTTGAGTCTTTCTGATAAATATCTTAGCTACATGTCTGTGGAGCTATTTCTGTGAAGATGGGGCAATGTGTTCATGCTTATGAGTGGATCATGTCAAGGAGCTGTTCTAAAAACAGGTTTTAAAAAGTCAGAAGGGTGAATTTTAAGATCTTGTTAACATGACACTGCTCACAGCGTACTCTCAAAATGTTCACCTTTCTATCAAGATAACTACAAACTGACTTTCATCCTTTAGTCTCTCACTTGTTTATGGGTCGATCCAGCAGAGACAGTAACGCTTTGTGCTTCTTTAACATGGAGGGATTTCCAGGGAAACTGCACCGATATCTCCCTGATGACCTTTGACCTGCCAGAAAAAATGGAGTTAACAAAACACCAACTAAAATACATTATACAGAACCAGGAACCTCCCATGTAGCTTATATGCTAAATGTTGTGAACAAAAGCAATGCTATCCGCCTTGCTTAGCTACTTACTACTTATTTTAACCGCCATGAAAACCTAACAAAGGGTTAAATTGACCCAGTATCAAACCGCATTACGAGACTAGCCAAGATGGCGTCAAGTAGCTAGCTAGTTAGCTGTGATGCTCGCGTGCATTGGTATTGTCTGGTACAGCAACGTGATCCAGATAAAACTGCTTAAATTGATCACAAACTACATAAATGAATAAATACTGAAGTGTTGTGATATAAACTACACGGTTAGGAAACACTTGGAAGTAATAGAACAGGATTTCTCTGCTTGTTTACCGTCACTTGGACCGGAGCGCCGGGAAAGTTCATCCTCTTCTTTTACCGTCTGAAGATGGACGGCAACCAACTTACAGGGCCTTTACTGCCCCCTACTGGTGAAGGACTTTGTGTCCGGTTCTCCGTTTCACTTCTCAGAACTTCAATGAAACCCAGTTATGGAAGTAAATATGTGCCATCAGAATTTGAATAAAAAAATTTATCTGAAACTTGAATATTTGCGCTTATTTAAAAAAAAAAAAAAAAAAAGAATCAGTGTCATTATTTATTTATTATATATTATAAATAAATATGATATATTTATTATTTATTCTTAATAAATAATAAGTGAAAAATATTTATATTTATTATTTATCTACTTTCTAAATATTCCACTCCTTCCTGTCATATCCTTTAATCACAAAATATAATGTTGTTTTTATGTTTCCTGAACACAAATAATTTCTGGTTGTTTTTCAATATAACATTTAAGTTCCTGTAAGTTAGTGATTAAACTTCTAGCATTTATTGTAATATGAACTATTTTGTTGGTCCTGGTCTGACATCTACCTCCAACTTTTTTATTTATATTCTCCCATGATCCCTCTTTAAACCCAAACCTTTCAGCTCCTCTCACTATTATTCTTCTCAGTTTTGTGCTGCTTGGTCACTGCAGTTGATAACAGGGGCTATGGATAATATTAGTTTTTCTACTGATATTGTCACATTTCCTTCTGTTCTTTGCTTTGCTGTGTAGTTTGACTCACTGTTTGTTCAATCTCTCGTTTTCTGTTCCTTCACATTTTTCACTGCTGCTTGTGTTTTTAGTCATTTTAATCTGTATGATTTCTTTTTCCCTCTTCTTTACCTCACATCCTCCACATGTAACTATGTTTCCCTCCACAATTACAGCATTTTTCTTGCGCTTCTTCTTTACATTCTTCTAATTTATGATCTTCACCACATTTTAGACATCTTTACTTCCCTTTACTAACTGCTGCTATGTGACCTTTGACATCTGAAACACCGAAGTGATGGAGGGATAAAAAATCTGACCTGAAAACTGAGAAAATCTATTTCAATGATTTTTGGTAACTCTTTTTCTTCAAACTCAGTAAGGATGGACAAACTCCCTGCTTTTTCTCTATTTATTGTTTTTAATAATATGTTCAACTTCTTCACTTTTGCACCTTCTATAATTTAGAACGATTCCATAAATCACTCAAATTTTTTGTCTTCTCCTGTGATTTTTTTTCTCCAAGTATTTTTACTGATATCCACATTTGAAGCCTTTTTTTTGCTCTTTTTTTTACAAACTATCAATAAATTTCCATCTCTCTAAATCTTCACCATTTCATCATCTCCAATTTTCTCTTATTTCTCTTGATGACAACAGGGCTGATGTCATCCTGTCCTTCCTGTTCTTAGGTTTTAGTAGGAAGAACCAGACTTCTTCTGCACCTCTAACTGTCTCTCTCTGAGGAAACGTCATCAACAGCGCCCCTGGTGGTGGAGGCGGAAACAAACTTACAGAGAAGTAAAGAAAGAGGCTGACCAGATCAATTATTCCAAGAACTTTATTTGATTACATGATCAGAAGATAAAAACTAAAATCTCACAGAACTTTAAAAGTGAAAACATGAAACGATCTGTTTCAGAGACAATGAATGTTGGATTTAATAAACATTTTAAAACACCTGATAGTCTGTGAACTCAGCAATCTGGTTAATAACCAGATATTACTGTAATATTTACAGTATTTACATGTGAAGGACAGTTGTCCTGTGCTGATCTGAAGAGTTTATTTCATACTTTATGTTTTCATAATCAAACTGCACAGAATCTGTAGCTGTAAAATACAATAAACAGGAAATTATAAGAAACCAGAACATCTCCAGGCTCATCAGGGTCTGATTATTCTCCTGTAAACTCTCTGAGTTTTTCCTTCATCTTTACAAAATCTTCAGTAACTTTCTCACTCTGATCAGCTGAGGCTATGATGGCCTGTCTCAGCTTCTCATCTGCTTCAGGGGTTGAAAAGACATTGAAGACACTGAACAGTGCTATCAGTGTAAGAATTATATTCTGCACTGAAACCAGTACAAACAACATGCCTACACTCATCTCCTTGATCTCTTTCACCTTTGCAAGCAGAACCAGAAAATGCTCCACGTCTCTCAGAGCATAATTTGCCAGAGCTACAGATGATTCTTCCTCCAACTTTTCACATGTCCTCTTTATCTCTTCCAGCTTTTCTGTCAGAGGTTTGATTATCTCCATGAATCGTTTCCCCAGCCCCTCAGCCTCCTGAGCCTTTTGTCTCTCTACATAGATTTTGGTCACATTTGTTCCAACAACAGGAACTGCTGCAAGACCAGCAGCAACTAAACTGAACCCTCCAGTGAAAACAGCAAGACACAATCCTACACCTCCAGCCACAGCTGCTACTGGTCTGACTGTGTTCACCTTCTCCTGCATATTTTTAACTTCTGCTGAAATCTCTTTGAACCTTGTTACAATATCTCTCATCTCAGTTTCATGTTGGTCAAACAGCTGAATGAATGAAGGTGCCTCTGCTATCAGTTCATTCATCAGTTCACACAGATGAGGTGGAAGATCTTTGCTCCATCTTCTCCGTGGGTTTAAGGCCATTTCCTGTGGTTCTTGGTGTTCAGCAGTCTGTGGTTCTTGGTGTTCAGCAGTCTGTGGTTCTTGGTGTTCAGCAGTCTGTGGTTCTTGGTGTTCAGCAGTCTGTGGTTCTTGGTGTTCAGCAGTCTGTGGTTCTTGGTGTTCAGCAGTCTGTGGTTCACCTGCACAGACAGAAACAGATGATATGAACTGATGGACGACCTGAGGTCCAGACAGCAGACCAGCTCCTGCTGAACTAGACCACTGGTTTCATGCTTTATCTGGCAGAGCCAACATGAAGACTGAAGACCTTCAGTCTTCTTCAGTATCAGCCAAACATCTCTGGTTTCATGTTATGAGGTCACATCATGCAATACAATCCTTTGGTTCCGCTGGGTTGGAGAAACAGCAAATTTATTCCACCAGGAGCTTTGAGATGCAAATGTTCAGGAACCAGATCTGAAGAACAGACACCACAAATTCAGGCCATAAAACCTGGTGTTAGGTTTAATTAAAACCAGCCAATCAGATTGAGCAAAACATTCACACAGCATACAATTGTGTGAATAATATTTAATCTCATCTGTCCTTCCTATAATATTCCCATATTCCCATATAATTTAAGACTCACATTAATATTTAATTTTCTATTTGTGAAAACAACTAATTTAGACTTTAATGTTGAGAATCTAAATCTCCACTTAAAGCCTCTACACTATTTAATGCTTCCTGTATTTTCCTGTTTATAAATTATTTTTTCCCCTTTTCCAAATATTGTCATCATCTGCAAATAGTGAAACACCAACAGATTTATCTATACTACTAAAACTATCACTAATCGTTATAATGAATAACACAGGACTCATAACACTGCCTTGTTACATTTTCAACTTAATACTTTCAACTTATTTCCCCACCTATTTCATCTCTAATATTTCAGTTAAATTTTTCTATCCACCTATATATTCTATCCCTTTATACCCATTAGTTTAATTTAATCCACAGCCCTTCTTTCCACAACATGTCATAATCCTTTTACTGCCATCAATCTCTCTTTATTAATCTGGCCCGTCTAATTTCATGTTCCAGACATGATGATGGATCTTTTCCACTTCTGTCTTTTCTAAATCCAAACTGATAAGATTTAATTTTCTCCTTAGATTCTAAAAAGTAAAATAATCTATTATTTACCTTTTTCCCATAATTTTACCTAAACATGATGTTAAAGCTTTTGGTCTGTAACTTTCAGCTGAATTTGGATCTTTGCCAGGTTTACAAATAGGAATAATATATTTTTTCATTCATCAGGTAAAATCCCTTCCTCCCACATCTTATTATACAATTATAATAATATTTATTTACTCACATCACTAAGATTAACATATTATAACTGATTTGATCATTACCAGGAGTTGATGTACTAGAAATCCTCAGAGCTTTATTTAATTTAACAAAGAAAACTTCATATTAATAAAATCATCATATTATTCATCATTATGAAGTAATTAAATATTTCTCTGTAATGTTATTTCTCATCCTATTTTTTATTATTTAGATTCTCTGTACTATGTATCAAATATTTGATCTGGAAGCCATTTTGTCTCAGAGTGAAGCTGAAACCACAGCAGACAGAAAGTCAAACCAGGAAGTCAGTTTCTCTCCTGTAGAAACTTTATGAACTTACTTTGATTTGCTTGTTTCCTCCTGCAGCAGTCTGTGTTCCAGCGTCTAGTTGCTCAGTTCTCTCTCTGCTCTCCTTGTTCAGTGTTAGTTTGATTTCAGTCGGAGACGAAGGCAGGAGTCAGAGTTCATCCTCAGGGTGTTTACTCAGTGAGTTTCTCTCTAAACTGTTTCCTGGTTTTTCCAGGTTTTCCTGTTTGAATCAGGCTTTAGGCGGAGATGTGGCGCCCTCTAGAGGATTTAATCTTAATCTGCAGTTTTATTAAAACACTACAGCTTTTCTGATTCATGACTTTGTTTCTGCTTTAAGTGAAAATATATTTTCCTCTCATAAAACTCTTCCACTATCTATGAAATTCAAATGAACACATTTCATGTTCAGTTTCCTTCTGTTTGCTGTTTTTCTGTCAGTTTCAGACTCTGGAGGTGAAAATGATGTTTGGTGTTGAGGAAAGTTTGTCCTGTTTTCACAACAACTGGATCAGAATCAGAAATATTTTGATTTAAATTCCATCAATGCTCTGATATTTTTTTATTCTGAAAGCTGGAAAACAGTAAAAACTCCAGTTTTCAGCTGGACTATTTTAAAGTTACTTTAAATATAAACCAACAATAAAACCAGAGAAGAAATAAAATAAAAGCTGTTGCAGTAAAATAATGACCCTCTAATGATTCAGTGTCTCCTCCTCCTTCCTGCTGGCAAAGAGCAACACAATCATTGCTCTGACTGCAAACTGAGGATTTCAGTGACAGTTTTAAACAGATACTTTAGTTCATGCTGATCTTTTTACCTTCTAACGGTCAGAAACAGGTGATTCCTCTTTGTTACTGAGCATAAAACAGAGACTGAACAGCTGAATGAGATCTGAGTCAAACCGGTGAGGAAACGTTCAAACATTTACAGGAGATTCTGCTCTGCTGTGACAGATGAAGAAAATATAATAGACCCAGTTTATACAAGCAGGAAAAACCAGCAAGAAAAAACTGCATTACAAACTGTAAAACTGTAAAATGTCTCATTAAGTTTGATGAATAAATCATAAAACCAACCAAGACTGAAGCTGATCAAAGCATCAACCATTTAATCTTTAAAAATGACCCAAATTTAAACTAATGAGGAAGTTTTGGTTTGTTGGATCAAAATGAAAATAATTCATTTAAATAAAACTATAAAATAAAATCAGGTGAAAGAAACAGTTTTCCAGATCAGGTTTTAGGCAGAGATATGAAACTGATGAAATTAAACTGAATTTTTGGTTAAAAGCTCATCATTCAGTGAAGTTACTGAGTGGATAAAGTATCAGATACAACATGTTAGTGATCTTAATGTCATTAGGAAACATGATAAAACATCTTTAAATGCCTCATCTATGATAGATTTAACAAAAAGAAACACTGATGTCTAACAGAGTTAGCGTGGCAGAAACCAAGTCGATGCGTGAAAATAAGTTTTATTCTTTACTCTGCACTTATTTAACCTCCAAAGCTTTAACCACTGCTCTCTACTGCCCTCTGCAGGTGGAATAATTCATGTCAACAGAAATGAGCTGAGGAAAACGTGGGGCACTTTTTACCTTCCATACAGTTGGTGCTGTTCAGCTTAGGGGTTTTTCCCCTTTTGACGTTATTCAAACTAAAATGTCCCCTTCTAATGAAAATCATTGACAAGAAAATAAATTTCTGTATTTTTATTCTAAAAAATTATCTACGGAGCTCCTTAAGGGACACAAATAATTCTTATTGAATTCCTTTATAATAAATGTCAAATACACCCAGAATACAGTCAAGCTGCACAAATGTAAACCTTTAATGAAATCAGATTACAGTAAAATAAATAAGTGTCCAGACCTTTTCATTATTTTTAGGAATAATTTGAACTTTAACCTTCAGCAACTTCCTGAATCCAAATGAAACGTCACTCAGGTTGCTAAATGGCTTTTATTAACAACCACAGGATAAAACGGCATCACATAAAGAAGCTGCAGCAGATCGACCCTCCGTTCACGTCTCCACCAACATGAGGAGGATCCAGCAAGTCGGAACCTGAAACGTCCGTTTGGATTAAAATGTCCCAGAATCTGGAAAACAGAAACATCTCAGCCAAGTAAACATGAGACACAGAGACAGAATCCACATTCCCTCCAACAAGAACGTGATTAAAGTTAAGAAACGCTGAAAATTAAAATGTTCACCAAAGACTAAGAGAAGCATCAGAGTTCATTTAATAAAATCCTGAAGAAATTCACAGAGAAGCTGTAAAACATGAAGGATAATCAGGAGAAACGGGTTAAAAGTCCCTTCAGGAGGACGAAGCTCCTCCAGATGATTACAAACTGTTTCAGCTCACTTATTTTTTACATGACAGAAAAACTTCCTACCAAACGCCTTACAGTAGTTTACATCCCACCTCCACCAGAATAAAACGGAATAAGATCAGATTTTATGCTGCAGGTTCTGGTGAAGGACCGGTTCTGGCCCAGCGGACAGAACCAGCAGAACGACGCAGCTGCTGGTTTCCTCCAGGTGCTCAGTGGATGCTAGGCTACGCCGCTAACGCTAACCGCTTCAGTCAGTCGCTGGCGGCCATCTTGCTAAAAATAAGTCTCTATTTAAAAATAATCCTGAGTTAAACGACATTGTGAGTCACGCGGGTGACCTCTGACCCCCGGCAGCGGCGGCCGTCTCTTCGGTGAGTGTTTTCAAGTCATCAGTTCGGAGCGAAGCCCGACCGGGAGGGATTCCTCCGTCACTTCCTGTCTGGCTCATCCGCAGAAATAAAATCCTCCGGCCGCAGCTTCGCTCCGCTTGGCCGTCCGATCAGACGACCTCCGGCCGCCGCCTCCTCTCCTGGGCGCCGCCGTGCGCCGTCGCGCGCCGCCGGATGCTCTGGCCGCTCGAGATGAGGTTGGCGTAGCCGGGCGTGTGCGAGAAGGCGTAGGCGGAGCGGCGGGAAGCTCGGTTTCTCACGAAGGCTGAGGGCTCGTCCTGGCTCCTCCTTTTCCTCTCCTCCTCCGCCTGCTGCAGGTATTTACTCTTGTTCCTCTGGACCTGCAGGCGGCAAACAGAACCGATAAATCAAACAGTCAGCGGACAGTTTCCACAGGATGAGAGGAAATGCAAAACAAAAGCAGATCAGAGTTTCCATTAAATAAACAGTTAAAATCACATGAGAAGAAGTTATTAAAACAGCAACATGCATCACACTCCGTCCACTTCCTGTTTGTCGTCTTTGTTGTTTCTGCCAGTAGTAACATCCGGTCACATGACTCATGATGTGAGAAACGTTTCCATTACAGTTTTTAAAAACGTCACAGTGATGAATTACAATGTAGACAGAAAAACAACATCTGAGATAAACTTTCAGAAATTTCCTAGAATTAAAGAGTTTTCTGATCCCCAAAGTCAGAAATTTGAGAGAGAAAAAAAATTATTTTTAGATTAATCACAGAAATTTTCCAGAGATAAAAAGTGGAAATTTCTGTTTGGAAAGTAGAAAATTTTTGACAAAAGTCAGAAATTTCCATGTTTTTTCTAGAAATGTTAATGTGAAAATGTGACTTTTACAGCTCAAATTATTTTTATTTTTTACATACAAGGACATTTCTGAGCCCCAAAAGCCAAAACTATGCGAGAGAAAAACCAGGCAATTAAGATTCATCTCAGAAATTTTCCAGTAAAAACATGGAAATTTATCAGATTAATCTGAAAAAGTTTTTTTCTCACAAATTTTTTAACTACTTGAAGTTTAAAAAAAATTTTCTAAAAAATTTCTGAGATAAATTTTTCATGACTGAAAAAGATTCAAATCCATATTTTCAGAATCTGTAAATAAGTGAAAACTCTTGGACTGGTTGGTGGTTTTGTGGCGTCACATTTATAAACAGGCCACTCTGGGTGAGCTGCAGTGTTTCCGCTCAGGTTGAGCTTCAAGACGTGGTGAGTTTCTCACCTTGTCTCCCACAGACGGCCAGATGGTTTTATGGAGGAACTGGATGCAGATGACGGGCAGCAGGCTGATCCCCACCGTCAGGATGATGGTCAGCCACAGGTAGGGCTGCCGCAGGGCGTTGGGCGCCGCGCCTGCAGCACACACACACACACACACACACAGTTCAACATGTTACTCTGCTACGCGGCTCCAGTGACGCCGACTAAACGCCCAGAGAGCCGACCTGTGAAGGTGAAGACGGAGGGGAAGATGACGTGGATCCCGGCGCTGTGGATGTCAAACATGATGCCGAAGTAAATGGCGATGCTGCCCAGAACGGCGAAGCAGCTGACGAAGGTCCAGTACGACGTGTCCAGAGAGATCTGGACGGGTCAGAACCCCTGGTGGTTAGTAGCTGGAACTGCAACTCATTTACCAAAAACACTATTCTAATCAAGTCAGAGGAGAAAAACTTGATCAAGTTAAAGTAAAATGAGCCGTACTAGAAATGACTGAAGAGTAAAACAGTATTTGGTAAAAAGTCGCCTCAGGTTCTGAGTAACTGGTCAAATGATCGAACATTTAAGCTCAACTTAATGTAACTAGTGACTCTGTGACTCTGTATCAGAGCTGGAATCTCAGCCAAAGCCTCCCAGCTTCCTGAAATAAGTCAATAAATCTGTTTTGGCTCTTTTGGTTGATATTAGGAGAATAAAATCACATCAGCAGAAAATAAATATTTCTTTTTGGAATATTACCAGAAGAAGATCATAAATTATAAGAAATAAAAGTGGTTTTAATGAGAAAAAGCTCCAATAATGAATCCAGATCTAATATGACCAGAACATCAGTCCATGTTTCACTCTGAAATAAACTGAAAGCTTTTATTATTTTCAGTGCAGGAGTTCTAATATTAGGACTTTATTCTGTTTTTTAATGATTTTGTTCAGATATCATCATGACTACTCAGCTACTGAGCCTGTTGCTGAACGACTTCATCCTCAGTCAGGCGACTCGTTACTTTCCTGTTCTGACCTGCAGGTTGACGATGAAGATGAGCGACGAGGCTGTAACCACGGCGAAGGACTGGTAGTCGGAGGGCGCCTCGCCGTCCTGCCCCATGGTCTGCAGGAACGCTCCGTACGGGATGAAGAAGATGATGAGCGACACGAAGATGCCGTGGAACAAGCTGATGAAGAAGTTCTTGTAGTTGAACAGCGACCCCTGCTGGCCGGGCAGATACAGCGTCGGGACCTTCAGGCTGAGCTCGTCGTTCACGTCCTGCAGGAACAAACATCAGGAAACACATTTCACTGAGTTTGTCCCTAAATAAGGTCAACTTCTAAACAAAACACCTGATTCTGATATAAGACAAAGTAAATCAGTTAAACTGATTTATACTGATATTTACTGAGACTTTCAGAGGTTTTAGCTTTTAATTCTGTTCATTTGGAAAGAAAATTACAAGAGAAGAGAGTGCAGCAGCTCCACCTGGTGGACAGTAGGAGGCATGCCTGTTCATTTTAATAGTTTTGGGTTTTTCATTGTAGTTTAATTTTATTTCATTGTGATTTTGTTCATTTTATTTAGTTTCTAGAGTGTCTTGCTGTTTTTATTAGTTAAATGTTTAGTATTAGTTTAGACTTTGTTTTCAAAACTGATAGAAAATAAATTTTCCCCATAAAAGCAGTTTATGTCAGCTGTTTGCAAATTATGTTGCTCTATAATCCTCCTGTTGGCTATGTTACACTATGTTATGCTACGCTACGCTACGCTATGTTATGCTACGCTATGCTACGCTATGTTACACTATGCTATGCTACGCTACATTATGCTACACTATGCTATGCTATGCTAGTCCAGAAAATGGCGACAGAAAAAGTTGTCAAACACCAGAATCAGTTTGTTGTTCAACAATAATTCAAAATGGCGTCTTTTGATGAGAATTATCCAATTCATGTATAACACTTTGAGTTCTGCGCCTAAAAATTAACTAAAGTATGAAACTAAAAAGCTACTACCAACACGAATAAAAAACATTTAATAAATAAAAACTAGCAAACCCACTTTAAAATTAACTGAAATATACAAACAAAAAGTCACAACAAAATGAAACTAAACTGTCATGAAAAACCAAAAAACTCAGCAGTTTCTCCAAATTTTAAAGTTTCTGATTCACAAAATAAAACCATTTCAAATGACCAACCAACCACCACATCCCAGTATTTCCAATCAGCTGACATGTTTCCCCTCAGGAACCTGCAGGGCAGCTCGACTGGAAACGAGTGAAATAAAACCTCAGACATCCAGAGGAACCAGTTTGTACCTGGTCCAGGAGTCCGACCAGCAGGACCGGCAGGCTGCTGTAGGCCAGGTTGTAGAGCGTGATGAACCAGTCCTCATAGGCCGTCTGCAGAGACAACACAGGTTCAGTCATCCTCACGGCGCTCAGCAGAATGGAGACCATGTCAAATGATCCAAACTAATTAAAATCCTGTTCCCCTCCTGGCCTGTGGGGGCGCTGCGCCAAGAACTACGGAAGAAAACTACATAAAAACCTCTGAAGACACTGAGCACAACGTCCTTCTACATACAATGTAGATTTTTTTTATTAGATTTTCATTCCCACCTCCCCAAATGAACCAGACGTTCTAGACAAACAAACTACAGTTTGATTAAAGTGAACTAAACAGGGCTGGTGTGAATACAGCCTTAGAGGTCAAAGGTCACTCTGTCGGAGCGTATCGGACCGTGCAGCGCTGCTGACCTGAGAGGAGTATCCGTTGAAAAAGGAGTACCAGAAATGGACCAGAGTGAAGGCGAAGTTCTTGAAGAAGAAGAAACGGAGGAACTTGCACATCCTGATGTAGGACCAGCGGCCGTGCACCAGCAGGAGGCGCTGCAGGTAGGAGAACTGGGCGAAGGCGTAGTCGCTGGACATGACGGCCTGCATCCCCTCCTGACCGCTGATGCCCACTCCGATGTCGGCGGCTGGAGGGACAGAGGACCATGGGTCAGGTCGGGGTTTAAAGGTCAGAGGTCATCTGCTTCCTTACTTTTGATCATGTTGACGTCGTTCGCTCCGTCTCCGATGGACAGCGTCACGGCCTTCTTGTACTTCTTCACCAGACTCACGACGTTGGCCTTCTGCTTGGGCGTGACGCGGCAGCAGATCACCGCCTCGCACTCACAGGCCATGTTCACGAAGTCGACCTGCGGGACAAAAAGTTCGACACGTTGTTCCAAGATGGCCGCCGCCGACCTGGAGCTGCTCTCAGGCTGCGGTGCAGCAGCTCCCTCTAGTGGCTCTGCATGCTGCTCTCACTTGTCTCATTTCCTTCTCCTGGTCGTTCATCGGGTCCTGAGGGTTGCTCGGAGTTTGTCTCCTTCCCAAGCGGCGAAGACGCAGCCGGCGGCGTTTCTTCTTCTTCTCATAAAGAATCTCGTTCTACGAGGACAAACATCCTAATCAGTCATGAAACCGACAGCACTGACCAGGAGGTAAAGGTTCCTTCCAGATCCTGCAGGATATTTTAACGACTATCGATTTTAAAACTTTAACTTCTCCAACAGAAAGATCGTCTTAACAACTGCCAGCAGAGCTTTGGTCATTTTCCAAGGCTGCTGTGAGAGAGAGAGAGTCTAACCAGCCATCCTCCAGTGATGATCAGAGCGTTGTTGATGGTTCCAGGGAAGAAAGGCTCATCCGGTTTCTTTTTGCCAAGTCGATGTGATGGAGCTTCATTTCTCCTGGCAGCTTGACGGGCCAGCAGCTTCCCACTGCAAACGTTTTAAAAATATGAAAGTCTCAGATTAAAGCTGAATATTACAGATGTATCCTGGTGAATCTTAGATTTGCTCTCAGGCCTTGGATCATTTGTTAGCATTTATCTGCCTGTATTAGCATGGTGCTAACCAACACACTTCTGCTAATTGCTATATTGGTATAGCGCGTTAGCAGAACTAATGTTTATGATTATTTAGGGCCAACTAGCCGTTTAGCTAGCAGCGCCCTCTGCTGGTGGCAGCACTGAGCATCTCAGATTCTGATTGGCAGAACCTGTTCAGACTCACTTGACATCCTCTCCATAGTGGATCTGCATCTTGTCCGTCAGCAGCTGACATGAGTATCCGATGTTTTCTGCCGTTTCTGAAGGAAAGAAACTTTCAGACTTCATCGGATCATTTCCTGCCTGCTCTACAGTCTGAAGGGGAAGGCACCTTTCTTATCGCCGGTCAGGACCCAGATTTTGATGCCAGCCTTGGCCAGGTTGGCGATGGTCTCTGGAACGCCATCCTGAAGTTTATCCTCAATGGCTGTTGCTCCAATCAGCTGCAGGAAGCAAACGCCACCAATCAGCAGAGCTGGATTACAGAAGCTGATGCTAGTTTGTGTTTCCCACCAACCATCAGGTTCTTCTCGATGTCCTCATAGACTCTGTCCAGGGCGGCTTCCCTGTCCACCATGTTCAGCTGGGCCTCTTTGTGTCTGCGGGACCAAGCCTCAAACTCGCTGGCGCTTATGTCCTTGTAACACAGGCAGAGCGTCCTCAACGTCTCATTGGCAAAGATCTGCAAGACAAAACGCATCCTGTCCTTCCTGTCCTGTTCACGTCTCTGAAGAGGAGCAGAGACTCACGTCCAACGCGGTCTGGGTGGTTTCCTTGTGTCGGGTGTTTGGGGACAGCCGCTCGTAGATGACCGTATCGGCGCCTTTGCAGTACAGACGGATCCGTCCGTCAGGAAACTTCACTGGAAACGAGACGAGTTAAATTCAAACACTTCTGCTTCTAATGAACGAGAAACGTAATGTTAGCATCCAACATGAAACAGTGTTTGGTCAACTCTCCCTTTGTTTTGGTTGTTTCTACCCAGAATGCACTGCTCTGTAGTCCACTTCCTGCTTTTCACTTCAGCTGAACCAAGACTGATGTGACCTCAACAGAACCGGACTCTGCATGCAAACGGATCAGACAGCCTTCATCTACTGATGGGTTGGAAAAGGAGCCGACATGCTGCAGGATCCGATCTTCATGTGACGCAGTGCTGAGTCCGATCAGCAGGGTTTATTCTGGGCTGCTATGCTAACGTTAGCTGGCCGCTATGCCAACGTCATTTATTCTGGGCTGCTATGCTAACGTTAGCTGGCCGCTATGCCAACGTCATTTATTCTGGGCCGCTATGCTAACGTCATTTATTCTGGGCCGCTATGCTAACGTCATTTATTCTGGGCCGCTATGCCAACGTCATTTATTCTGGGCCGCTATGCTAACGTTAGCTGGCTGCTATGCCAACGTCATTTATTCTGGGCCGCTATGCCAACGTTATTTATTCTGGGCCGCTATGCCAACGTCATTTATTCTGGGCCGCTATGCTAACGTTAGCTGGCTGCTATGCCAACGTCATTTATTCTGGGCCGCTATGCCAACGTTATTTATTCTGGGCCGCTATGCTAACGCTATTTATTCTGGGCTGCTATGCCAACGTTATTTATTCTGGGCTGCTATGCCAACGTTATTTATTCTGGGCTGCTATGCCAACGCTATTTATTCTGGGTTGCTATGCTAACGCTATTTATTCTGGGCTGCTATGCTAACGCTATTTATTCTGGGCTGCTATGCTAACGCTATTTATTCTGGGCTGCTATGCTAACGCTATTTATTCTGGGCTGCTATGCTAACATTATTTATTCTGGGCTGCTATGCTAACGTTAGCTGGCCGCTATGCTAACGTTAGCTGGCCGCTATGCTAACGTTAGCTGGCCGCTACGCCGACGTCATTTATTCTGGGCTGCTATGCTAACGTTATTTATTCTGGGCTGCTATGCTAACGTTATTTATTCTGGGCTGCTATGCTAACGTTATTTATTCTGGGCTGCTATGCTAACGCTATTTATTCTGGGCTGCTATGCTAACGTTAGCTGGTGTTCGGCCTTACGGATGATCGACATGCGCTTGCGGTCAGAGTTGAAGTCGAGCAGGGCCAGCATCTCGTAGGTCGCCTCCTGGCCCATCTCAGAGATGGTGATGGTGTCCTGGGTGCGCGACAGAAACACGAAGCCGAAGTTCCTGGCTGCCGTCACGAGAGCGCCCTCATCAGGAGACGCAGCCTGATACACCAACTCGCCTCCTTGGAACAAGAGGAATGAGATCAGCTGGAGTTTCTGCTTTAAACCTTCAGGTGTCTCCAAGTCATTCATTTACCCTCGTTGCTCTCCACCATGACCGTGTGGCACAGCGACAGAAGCTTGAAAAACTCCAGAGCATCTTTGTCCTTCTTGGATTTGATGTTGGCGACCAGGAAGTGGTCAACAAACTGGAACTTCCTGTCAGCGTGGCGGTTCCAGGTCCAGTCCACCGGCTGGCAGGCAGGACAGACAAGGAGGCGTTTTGGTATATTGTCCATAAATTATAGTCAAAACATGAAACATTTTATCTGAGGTTTTCATCATAATATGGTGGAATCTGCACGTTTCATCCAGACGTGGTTTGATTTATTGGTATAAATCCATCATTTACATTTCAAACCTGGTAAAAGTCAGATAGTTTATCATTAAATGTGTTTGGATCAGATGAACCTTCTCTGATGGTTTATCGAATCGACTCGTACCTTTATTTTGTCCAGAGCTACTCCTTCAGACGTGGTTGGGCCTCCTGACAGGAAGAGACAAAAACACATTTTAGTTCTCCATGTTTTCATCGTTTCCTTTTTACTTCAAGGAAAATATGTCAGAAATAAAAATGTCTCATAGTTTCAGGTTTACCAAGATGTACAGCGTCAGCCTCAACTTTAGCCATAAACTGAGAATATTAAAAGTATTTTCATTTCATCTCCAGCTCTGATTCGTTCAGGGTTTCTGAAGCGGCTCATATTCACCGTAGCTCCGCCCGGCGATGGTGCACTTCTTGAACTGCATGATGTTCTGCGTCAAAGTTCCCGTTTTGTCGGAGAAGATGTACTGGATCTGCCCCAGCTGCTCGTTCAGGGTCGTCGTTCGGGCCTGAAACAGGAAGGAGCCGAGATGGAAAAAGTTCCGAGTCTCAGGAAAGTTTGACCATCGGTCGTTTGGTACCTTAGCTGGTGTGTCTTTCTCTGAATAATACATCTGCAGGTCCCAGTTGATGAATTTACTCTGGCCCAGACGAATCACCTCCACACTGTAAAACATAACGGTGTTACTTTAACCAACAGACAAACTGATGCTAATTTAATGTCTGCAGCCGATCCTGACCTGACGTAGAGGGAAATGGGCACCATGGTGTTGAGGACGATGATGTAGCCCCAGAAGCTGAGGAAGCCTCTGTAGGCGACGGTTTGGTCTTTGCCGTCGTTCAGGTACCAGGAGGTGGTTCCGATGTCCTGGTACCAGAAGGAGTGACCGATGGCGAGTCCGGCCGACACCAGGATGAGCAGAGCGAAGATCTGCACAGAGGAAACACAACGCCTTCAGCAGCTGCTGGCCACAGGGGGCGCCACAGCAAGCAGCCCTGTTCCTGCTGCATCACACTGTCTGGGTGTCAAATACGGAACAACATCAGGGCCAACAATAAAAATAAATTTACTTTTTTTCCCTAAGAAACTTAATTCTGCATCGAGTCACATCAAATAAATAACCAAATATTCTTATGTTCAATTAAAAAATAAAATTCAAAGTTTTGAGAAATAAAGTCAGAACTCTGAGAAAAGAAAATGTCAGAAGTAAATAACCCACTTACTTTTTTATACTGAAATATAAAAAAGTAACAGAAACCCTAGTTTAAAGCTGACGTCCGTCTCACCGTGTAAACCATGTAGTTCATCAGCTCGTCTATCTTGGTCCTCTTGAACCTGGTTTTGCCGCCGTTCCTCATGATCTTGGTATCGGCTCCTACAACAGACCCCAGGCACCAATCATCTCTAAACCACTTCATGAGTTAATGCTTATTTATTTTAAACTACATTTCAAAGAAAGGAAAACCATTAAACGGCAGAGACCTGCGAAGATGACCAGGCCGTGGCAGAAGTCGGTGTTTCGGATTTTGCATCCTCGCAGCAGCATGTTGTCCAGCTCCAGAGGGTACCGCTCGCCGTCCCACAGCATCGTCCCCGTAAACTTGTCCAGCCGGTTGTTTGGTTCCTCACATTCGATCAGAGCTGCAATCAGATGATAGGGAACTAAACAAGTGACTAAAATACCATTAACATTTCATTTAGACAGTTAAGGGGCTAGTGCAAAATAATTAATGCTGCGTTTATTTATTCCCATTTATTTCTTTGACTTTTGTTTCCTAAAAGTTTCACTACATTAAAATGATCAGTTTAATAATTCAGAGAATCAGGAAACTCAGCCCTGATTGGCAGATGAAACAAAAAGTTAGAAAAACTGAAAAAATGTGTAAAAACAAAAATTAAAATTTCAGTTTTTATCATTTCCAGTTCATGATGTCACATAATCCAGGTTTAAATTTAAGTAGCCAATTAAAACTAATAAGCAACAACAAACAAAAGAAGTATATATTTCACTGAAATATTTCAAACAGAACAGAAATAATTTTGAAACGGACAAAAATGTTTCAATGACAAAAAATCTGAAAGAAATTTGAAAAATATAAGGAAAAAAAACTGAACAAAGTTTTATTTTGTATTTTCAAAATGTAAAAATAGTTTTTAGTTTTAAAAGAACTCAGACAAACTTTATGGCCCAAATTTAGCTCCATGAAAATCTAAATTATTTGACACCGTCACACTGAAAGCTACATTTAAACAAAAAAACAAACTGTGGCCCCAATTTATCTCCATATATTTTATCCTCTTTATAATCCAAAACATTTTCCAGATGATTTTTTCACCCACATGAACAATTTATACATAAAACTCTGGTTCATTTTGATGCAGTGCTGCAGAACGTCTGTATTAACACTGTAAAACATTGTTGGTTAGATAAACCCTCATGGTCTCTGGACCCTCATGGTCTCTGGACCATGAGGGTCCAGAGACCAGTTTACCGTTGAACTGGGCCAGAGCTCGCTCCTCCTGCAGCCTCTGGTCCGTCACTCGGAGCCCCATCTTAAACTTCAGGTTGGTTTCTCTGCAAAATGATTAATATCTGAATTATTTCTAACATTTCCTGAGAAATCGGAGCCGACTGAACCAGAGCTGCATCCAAAGTTACAGACTTTAAAAAGCAGAAAGTAAAACTTCTCAGCATGTTGACAGCAAAATGTTAAAAGTTTCTGATCAGAAGTTTGTTTTGGTCCGATGTCACGGATGAATTTCCTGTTAGAAACTTTGTTTAAACTCAGCTTGTAATGTTAAGATAAACATGAAGAAACTCCAGCTGTTAGATTTACACTTTACTGCCGAGTCATGAGTCGACTCAGCAATCAGGAACAAATAAAACGGCACCAATCAGATGATCCTGCTGGGAAAATACCGGTTTGAATTTCTAGAATAAATCCTGTAATATTAAAAATGGGTTTGTTTGAGAAGCTCTTACCCGTCCAGCTCGGCGGTTTCTACGTAACACAAGCTGTTGGGCTCGGAGCTGGACAGCAGCAGGATGTCGGCCTGAAGGAAACAGGAAACATGCAGGAGGAGAGTAAACATCAGAGGATCTGCTCAATGAAATACATAAACCATCTTCATCTTAAATTTCCCGTTGTGTGTTATATGCCAGTAACACAAACAAAATATTAACATGTTGTAGCTCAAATTTAAGGGACAAAATGATGAATTTGAAGAATAATTTTTAAAAGAGCAAATAAAACCAATCATACGGGAATAAAGTCGTTTTTCTTCATGCGGACGACGTCTCCAACCTGGACGTCCATCCACTTCGATTCCTTAAACCTGAAGGAAAAACACAATATTCAGCTTTTCATGCAATAAAGAGCAAAATAATCATGAACTGAAACCTGATCTGACCGTCCATCCAGCAAAACTTCACACTTCCTGTTGTTGACTTCCTTGTCCATCCTGTGACGCGCCTGAAGGACAACAGAGACTGAAGTCCAGCACAGTCCAACCAGCATTTTGCTTCATTTATCCGTTTTAAACGCGTCAGAAAGCAGCTAAAGTCTGCGGATCCAACATGGCCGCCTCACCAGGTCGTCAACCAGGTCTTTGATCGCAGTGATTCCCAAAACGATGACCAGAGGAATCAGAGTGGTGTACCAGGGGAGCGTGGAGATGTCCGGGATGATCTGAGACCGAGAAGAACCAGTTACTACTTCAGTCCTGCAGAACAAACTAAACCCAGAGAAACTAAGCCAGAGAAACTAAACCCAGAGAAACTAAACCAAACCAGAGACCAAACCAGTGAACTAAACCAAACCAGAGACCAAACCAAACCAGTGAACTAAACCAAACCAGAGACCAAACCAAACCAGAGAAACTAAACCAAACCAGAGAAACTAAACTAAACCAAAGAACAAACCAGAGAAACCAAACCAGTTAAACCAAACCAGAGAACAAACTAAACTAAACCAGTTAAACCAAACCAGAGAACAAACTAAACTAAACCAGTTAAACCAAACCAGTTAAACCAAACCAGAGAAACCAAACCAGAGAACAAACTAAACTAAACCAGTTAAACCAAACCAGTTAAACCAAACCAGAGAACAAACTAAACTAAACCAGTTAAACCAAACCAGTTAAACCAAACCAGTTAAACCAAACCAGAGAACAAACTAAACTAAACCAGTTAAACCAAACCAGTTAAACCAAACCAGAGAAACCAAACCAGAGAACAAACTAAACTAAACCAGTTAAACCAAACCAGTTAAACCAAACCAGTTAAACCAAACCAGAGAACAAACTAAACTAAACCAGTTAAACCAAACCAGTTAAACCAAACCAGAGAAACCAAACCAGAGAAACCAAACCAGAGAACAAACTAAACTAAACCAGAGAAACCAAACCAGAGAAACCAAACCAGAGAAACCAAACCAGAGAACAAACCAAACCAGAGAACAAACTAAACTAAACCAGAGAAACCAAACCAGAGAAACTAAACCAGAGAAACCAAACCAGAGAAACTAAACCAGAGAAACTAAACCAGAGAAACTAAACCAAACCAGAGAACAAACTAAACTAAACCAGAGAAACCAAACCAGAGAAACTAAACCAGAGAAACTAAACCAGAGAAACTAAACCAGAGAAACTAAACCAAACCAGAGAAACTAAACCAGAGAAACTAAACCAGAGAAACTAAACCAGAGAACAAACCAAACCAGAGAAACTAAACCAGAGAACAAACTAAACTAAACCAGAGAACAAACTAAACTAAACCAGAGAAACCAAACCAGAGAAACTAAACCAAACCAGAGAAACTAAACCAGAGAAACTAAACCAGAGAAACTAAACCAGAGAAACTAAACCAAACCAGAGAACAAACTAAACTAAACCAGAGAAACCAAACCAGAGAAACTAAACCAAACCAGAGAAACTAAACCAGAGAAACTAAACCAAACCAGAGAACAAACTAAACTAAACCAGAGAAACCAAACCAGAGAAACTAAACCAAACCAGAGAAACTAAACCAGAGAAACTAAACCAGAGAAACTAAACCAGAGAAACTAAACCAAACCAGAGAACAAACTAAACTAAACCAGAGAAACCAAACCAGAGAAACTAAACCAAACCAGAGAAACTAAACCAGAGAAACTAAACCAAACCAGAGAAACTAAACCAGAGAAACTAAACCAAACCAGAGAAACTAAACCAGAGAAACTAAACCAAACCAGAGAAACCAAACCAGAGAAACCAAACCAGAGAAACTAAACCAAACCAGAGAAACCAAACCAGAGAAACTAAACCAGAGAAACCAAACCAGAGAAACTAAACCAAACCAGAGAAACTAAACCAAACCAGAGAAACTAAACCAGAGAAACTAAACCAGAGAACAAACCAAACCAGAGAAACTAAACCAGAGAAACTAAACCAGAGAAACTAAACCAGAGAAACTAAACCAGAGAAACCAAACCAGAGAAACTAAACCAGAGAACAAACCAAACCAGGAAGTGACGCCGACCTGCAGGATGAGCAGAGCCAGGAAGTAGATGTTGGCCACCCTCTTAAACTGCTCATACAGGTTCAGGGGCAGGAAGGTGATGACGTTGTATTTGTACGTCTTGATGGCGTTTCCCTGCAGAGACGAGAAAAATGTCATTAAATGAATGGAGAGGGGACAGACGAGACGAGAGGACAGATGAGGGCACAGATGAGACGAGGGGACAGACGAGGGCACAGATGAGACGAAGGGACAGACGAGAGGATCCGTCCACTGACCCGTCCTGGGATCATGACCTTCTGTCATCTGTTGACTCCCATTAAAAGTTAACTGGGTTCAGTCAGGGGTCCAGAACCGGTTTCAGACTGAACCAGATACCAGAACAGCTCAGCCTGATGTTCAGTGTCCCGTTAGAGACGGAGGACATGATCATCATGTCCAGGCTTACAGGAACAGCGGAGAAATAAAACCCTCATCCAGGCATTTCTGTCCAACTTTCTAATCCACCTGTTGGACCTTCAGCTCAGGTCTGATCAAATCGACCAGAACCCAGAATGTTCTGAACACCTTCCTAAGCCGCCATCATCCAGAGTCGGTTGAATGTTTGAGAACCAGAATCAACTGGAGGAGCTTTTAGTCTTTTCTCACCTGGAATCACCTGGAATCACCTGGATAATCTAAAGACGATGAATACGTCGTCACCAGGTGTTAAAACCTTTCCCACTCGTATTTCTGGTTCAGACGTTTGTCCTTTAAATTCTTCCTACCAAACTTTGATCCCTGATTAGGAAAACCTGAAGATCTGGGACTGATGGTCCAGTCGACCCGGTTCTACCGGAACCAGAACTTCTGCTCCTCCTCCAGAAGGGGATTTATCGTACCGTTTATCATTTAATGTGAAAATGTTCCAATTTTGATTCGTCTCAATAAAATTCAATTAATGATGTTAGATAAATTATTGGATATTTTACTTTCCATACTTTAAAATCTGATTAAATTTAGTTTTTATGTGATGTAAATCAAACTTCCTGAAGAAACGCATTTAAAATATGAAGAACAGCATTTCTGGGTCAAACAGTTAAACAATGAAGCAATAAATAGGTTTTTTATCCTTATGACAATAACCATAATTTAATGTTTGTATCGTCAAATTTTACTTCTCACACTCAGAAACCTGTCTAGAGTAAATGATTTCCGTCCTGAAGGTTTGAATCGTTTCATTTAGTTCTAGAATAAATGTTTATTTTCCCCTGGTCCAGCTGCTCCGCCTCCCGCTGAGCCCAACGCGTCGGCCGATCCGGACGCTCGGGTTTCAGGAGCAGAAAGATCTGCTGTCACCGCAGCAGGTGGAGAAAACCGTGGAAACTCGGATACTTACAGAGTATCGGCTCTTCTTAAAGCACAGGAAGACTTTCTTCTTGAACTCGGGCAGCTGGTGGTACGCTCTGTCGTTGGCCTTCACCTTCCAGCCAATTTCTGAAAACAAAGTTTGTTCAAACGTTCAGTGGTTCTCATTTCCTCAGGAAATAAAACTATAAAAAGGTGAAATGTTATATTACAGCTTTATTTTCATAAAATTATACTTTCATTCTCAGAATCATTTCATATTACGCCTTTATCCTGATCATGTTTTATTCATGCGACTCGGATCCTGATCCGGTTCTGATCCGGTTCGTCTCACCCGGGCCCCTCGCCGCCGCCGCCTCTGCGGGCCGATCCGCTTCCTGCGGCTCGTCCGCTTCGCTCTCGGATTCTTCGTCCAGGTCTTCGTCCAGCTCGTCGTCCGTCTCGTCGTCGCTGTACGGCATCTCCTCGTCGTTCGGCGCCGGCGTGTTCGCTCGCCGCCGACTCATCTTGGCGCCTCACGCGTTTCCTGAAAAACAAGATGGACGACTTCAAGAAACATCTGAACATTCATAAACCAGATAACGGAGCTGCAGATTAGTTTACTGATCGATTATTGGCACATTCTGATGACTCTTCACTTAAAACACTTCAGTTTATTTTATACAATATTAGAAAAAAAAGCAAAACAATTAAATTCCTTCAAAAGAAAAAAAAAAAAACATCTCTAGAGCTCCAAACTATTATTTTAGTAAA
Source organism: Poecilia mexicana (assembly GCF_051168715.1). Lineage (NCBI taxonomy): Eukaryota > Metazoa > Chordata > Actinopteri > Cyprinodontiformes > Poeciliidae > Poecilia > Poecilia mexicana. The sequence goes on from NW_028263381.1 coordinate 26,477,174, forward strand.
ATGGAGATTTTTATTAAACCACTTAAATGTTAAGATGCAAATAAAACTATTTTAAATTAATTTATTGTCTAAAATACTTTTTCAGTCATTTACTGCTGTAAATGTTTTTCACCCAAACTGCCTTTGAATCTTTACACTCCAACGATTAATCGATTACCAAATTAGTGAACGATCTGAAAAATCGATACGTCGCCATTAATCTGATCAATTCCTTTAGTGAACTTTGATCATTTGAAGCAAAGGATGAATTTGCAGCTGAAAAATACTTCTCGTGTCAAAACATTGATTATTGATTATCAAGAGGACAGAAAACAGTTTCCATACAACATCAACTTAACCAATGAATGACGAGTTGGAGATTTATGATGTCGGCCGACGTCTCAGATCTGAACTCGTGTTTCTGGAGGATCTGAAAACATCGTCCGCCATCGGAGCGTCGCAGAGCGGGACGTTCCCGATGGGGCGGGACGTTCCCCACGGGGCGGGACGTTCCCAAGGAGACGTTCCCCACGGGGCGGGACGTTCCCCACGGGGCGGGACGTTCCCCACGGGGCGGGACGTTCCCCACGGGGCGGGACGTTCCCAACGAGACGTTCCCAACGGAGCGGGACGTTCCCAACAAGACGTTCCCAACGGAGCGGGATGTTCCCCACGGGGCGGGACGTTCCCCACGGGGCGGGACGTTCCCCACGGGGCGGGACGTTCCCCACGGGGCGGGACGTTCCCGATGGGGCGGGACGTTCCCCACGAGACGTTCCCAACGGAGCGGGACGTTCCCAACAAGACGTTCCCAACGGAGCGGGACGTTCCCCACGGGGCGGGACGTTCCCCACGGGGCGGGACGTTCCCAAGGAGACGTTCCCAACGGAGCGGGACGTTCCCAACAAGACGTTCCCAACGGAGCGGGACGTTCCCAAGGAGACGTTCCCAACGGAGCGGGACGTTCCCAACAAGACGTTCCCAACGGAGCGGGACGTTCCCCACGGGGCGGGACGTTCCCAAGGAGACGTTCCCAATAAGACGTTCCCAACGGGGCGGGACGTTCCCCACGGGGCGGGACGTTCCCAAGGAGACGTTCCCAACAAGACGTTCCCAACGGAGCGGGACGTTCCCAACGAGACGTTCCCAACGGAGCGGGACGTTCCCAACGAGACGTTCCCAACAGAACAGGAATGAACCAGTAGAACCAGTTTGTTACCATCAGAGTTAAAACCGTTCTACTGGGTTCATGAGAGGCTCTGGCTGCAGATGGTTTCCTCTCAGAACCGTTCAGAGGCTTTGGGTCACGTCAGCAGCTGGTTTAACCCAACGCTTCCGTGTGACGCAACAGAGACGACGAGGGAATCCAAACTGGTTTATATGGGAGGAATGAGACATTCCTGATTCAGGAACCAGAACCCAAACTGGTGAGAACCGAACAGAAACAACATTTTTAGCCGTTCCCAGTCAGGAAGTCGGTTTAAAACCAGAGCGGAGGAGCTGAGAGTAAATATCCCAGACACACCCAGGTTTACACACACACACACACACATATTTCCTCACTCTCTCACACACACACACACACACAGGTTTCCTCACTCTCACACACGCACGCTGTGTGTTCAGATCCTCATGTCTCCCAGTATTCCCAGTCCTTAGCCTGACATGCTACATGTATCAAACCAGCAAACTGATAAAAACACCTGAACTTTGAGGCTCCAGAACTGATTTTATTAAAAAAGTTCAACTCTAAGCAACATTTAAAGACTTTATGACACTTAGAGAAAATAAATAAATGTTTAAACAGAAAGATCCAATTAATTAAAATTAATCATGTTAAACTTTTGAGCGTTTATCATTTATTTATTGCTTTAAATGTCATTTTATTTGTAATTTATATCTTCAAAAATATTAAGAAATAATCTAAACTGAGGGCAACAATTTCCATTCTGCTGATAATTTGACGTGAAATTTTGTTTTCAGAGACTTTAAAACCCGATTTGGGTTAAACATGAAAGATTCATTTTACATTTAACTTTCTAATCTCTGGGGATGATTGAAAATCATTCATCCTGTATAAATTATTCTTTAATTTCTGTAATAATCTGGATCCATCTGGACGTTTTGGTCCTTAGATTCTGATGTTTCCGGGTAACTACATCTAAATCTGGGTTCGTTTTCACATCTGAAGCGTCAGCAGACAGAAGGAGCTGCTGGAGGTGAATGAACGAACTCAGTCTGCAGGTCTGAACATGAAACCACAGGACAAAAACCTGAAAACGTCTGACTGGATGAGAACGAAGCTGCAGACGTTTCTGACCACCAACATTCAGAGAACCCATCCAGACCAGAAGAACCCGTCCAGTTGGGCTGCAGGGAAAAGCCAAACCAGCGTCGTCATGCAAACAAAGGAAGCAGCCGAACACAAAGCCCTGGTCGCACCTTCACCACGACAAATATGCTTTCAGAGACCTGAAGGCATGAAGGCCGTTTATCAGATCAACAAACCAGGAAGTGAAAAAAGCTCCAGCAGAAACGGCAGGTAACCAAACACCTGGATGCCAGCAGGTGTTTGAGCAAACCAGGAAGTTTTACAGTCAAAATGTTTTTATCGCTCCTGGAAATCAGAGGGACAAACCAGAGCTGGAGTTTCATGTGGGCTGAATGGACAGAAAAACAGGAGCATTCATGAAAAACTGATCACCGACTGAAGCCACAACATCCAGATCAGCTGCTGCAGATGCATCTCTAATCAGATCATCACAGAAAAAGTTCATTTACTGCAGTAACTGTTGATTTACCAAGAGAAACACGGAGTCATTCCACAGACTGAAGTTTTCAGGATTCATTTCTGGTGATTTTCTATTAACAGCCAATAAAAACAAGATGTTTAAGATCAAAATACACCAGAACAGTTAAATTTAACTTGAATACAGAAATCGACCTGTGAAAGATTGGCTGAGCATCCAAGATGGCCGACATTTCAGGTCCAAACCAAACCAAACCCACCTGACACTCCGTCATTAAACCGGCGGCACAAAATGCTGCCAAGCGTCTGAATGAGCTTCATCACAGCAGGAAACTGTTTGGAAATCAAAACTGCCAGGTTTGTATCTTATTGAACAAATATGTCATTTACTCCCAACGAGCTGCGTTATCAGAATCTGTCCTTGAATGCAAAGAGAATCTTTAGAGGGAAAACGTTTCCTCCTCAAACAGAGAAACCACAATGAGGAGGAGGAGGGGCTCTGAAGGCGGCGCGTTTCAGTTCCTGATCAAAATAAAGACTCAACTAAAAACAAACCCATTCAGCAGCAGCCGTACGGCGAGTCCCAGAACGGGTTTAGGTGTCTGGCTCGGGGCGTCGCCGTGGCAACAGGCGTCAGCGGCGAGGGAGGGGCGGCGCGGCGCATACCTGGGTGACGACAGTGAAACCCGAGCGGACGCAGCCGGAGCGGCTCAGGTGAGCAAACGGGTCGAGGGAAGAAAACAGGCGAGGCGTTTTCCTCCTGCAGCGACGAACGCAAAAACCAGGAGAGAGGAAAACTCTCCGGAACGCCTCCTGATCTGTCCGAGGGTCGGTTCCGTTTTTCATCCAGTTCTGGGTGCATTAGCGCAAAACCGAACTTTAAAGTTAGACTTCAACCAAAACATTTACATAAAGAAAAAACAGCAGATAAAAGTCGGAAAGTTACGATAAATCTTACGTTACAGCGATAAATGACAAACCTGCTGCTTTAAGAACATTTTCAAGCAATAATGCAAGTTTAACATTCAAAATGTAAAAGATTTTAAATAATAAAACTGATGGTTTGTAAGAAAAAAAGAAAAAGGGACAAAAGCTCCAGACTGGAGACTTTTAAAATGATATGGATCGTTCAATGTATAATGTGATTTATTGTGACAGGCTTATGAATTTCTAAAAATCAGCCCAGATCCAAAGAAAACCTGAAGGACGAGAAGCAGAAGAGAAAGCCTGGAGTTTCCTGTAAAGACCGGCCGCTCCGGTCTTCCCGCATGCCGCTCCGGTCTTCCCGCATGCCGCTCCGGTCTTCCCGCATGCCGCTCCGGTCTTCCCGCATGCCGCTCCGGTCTTCCCGCATGCCGCTCCGGTCTTCCCGCATGCCGCTCCGGTCTTCCCGCTCGCCGCTCCGGTCTTCCCGCTCCGGTCTTCCCGCTCCGGTCTTCCCGCTCCGGTCTTCCCGCTCCGGTCTTCCCGCTCCGGTCTTCCCGCATGCCGCTCCGGTCTTCCCGCATGCCGCTCCGGTCTTCCCGCATGCCGCTCCGGTCTTCCCGCTCGCCGCTCCGGTCTTCCCGCTCCGGTCTTCCCGCTCCGGTCTTCCCGCTCCGGTCTTCCCGCATGCCGCTCCGGTCTTCCCGCATGCCGCTCCGGTCTTCCCGCATGCCGCTCCGGTCTTCCCGCATGCCGCTCCGGTCTTCCCGCATGCCGCTCCGGTCTTCCCGCATGCCGCTCCGGTTAACGGGGTCACGGTTCGGCCAACGGCGAGGAAATTAATGAATTTACTCCGTTATTCTTTTAAAATGGAGATTAAAAACCAAAACAAACTCTTTCAAGCTTCCGTCCATAAAACGGCTTCCAAACTAAAGTTCCTCAATAATCCATCATGGAACACAGAAATTTAACTTCAAATTCATTTTACTGTCTTTTTTTACTTCTCCAAACGCAACGCAAAAATAAACATTAAACAAAAACAGCACAGAAAGACGATATTTAAATTCCAGTCCATGGGAAGAAAAAGTGCAAAATCTTTTCTGTATATTTTCCTAAACCACCTGAAGTTCCAGCCAAACCTGCAGAGAAACTCCAAGGAAATCAAACCTTAATATTCGTTTAGTAAATTATTTTCATACATCTTCAGAGTGAAAAATACAATTTTAACTCCTCAAAGTATCATCCCACTCCTGAATCCCTACAACTGAAATACATTTAACATTTGTCCTGAACTTTTGTTATAAAACAAAAATTCATTAAAATTAAAAAAGAGGAATCACATCAGCCTTCTTTCACCCAGCTGACCAGCAGTGTGCAGCAACAGATCGGTTTCTCTTTTTAAACTCCGAGCTGCAACTTTACAAATTTATAAGCAAAACCAACGGATCATTATGATTTAATTGGAGGCATTTATTGAAACTCTGGTTATTTTTTAAAACGCTGAGGAAACCCGGTCAGTGTTTCGGTTTCAGCAAAGAGAAACTGCAACGCGACGTTACGACCAAAACGAGCTTCAGATTCAGAGTCTAAATCTGAGTTTTACTCACAGCTGGAGTCCAGAGAACGAGGCAAGGCGGCGAGCGTCGGCTCAATCAGAACCAGAACAGAACCAGAACCAGCAGCTCCGGCCGCTGCTGTGCAGGGAAACTGGATTTGAATGATTATTTACATGAGCTGCCGGCGCCTCAAATACAAACAGTAAATAAAATAACTCGCTTTAATTTGACTTCCTTATGCCATCAACGTGTTTGTCAAAGAATTAATCCTTAGGAAATAAGAAAATTTAACTATATCCTAATTTTGGATGCGTTCCAACGTTTTGCCTCTAGTAAATATATTTAACATTTTTACCGTGTTGCCCAGCAGATCTTCTGGTTTCTGTTTGTGCAGCTTTCACGCCGAGTTCCTGCTTTGTTTATGTGAAAACATCTCTAAGGTGAAACCGAGCAGGATGAAAATGACTCTGCAGAAATTAGTTTCTTCAAACTAAAACTGGAAACGGGGCGGAGCTTCAGATTCTGAGGTTTTTTCCACAGAAAACCTAGAAAATTCACCAGTTCATCCGCGACGTCTTGACCTCAGACAACCAGTCGCTCCATTTGCCTCTCAGCTCCTGATTTAAATTCTCCATCTTGGAGTTTTCCATAAAGACGCCAAACATTTCCCTAAACAAAATCTCCTGGAGAGGAGGCTCGTTTATGGAGCAACATCGCTGTCGAATGGAGGCGCGAGGTCAGAAGTCAATAAAACGTCTAAAAACAGCCGAGCAGTTTTTCAGAAGACCGGTCGGCCTTAAGGTGAAAAACTGACCAGAAAACCAACCGACTACTTTAGTTTCCATGGAGACGAAGAAGATAACTAGGAACAAACTGGCAAAAAACTTTAACATTTGCTTTTTAAAGAAATACAGCTCAGATTTGTTGAAATGGGTTTCTGCTGTGATGTTATACGTAGTCAATATCTTACAATGTTGTGGTTTGGTGTCCACAGAAATAGAAAACTGATTTTTATTAAAGGCAGAGGTCTTCAACACGCAGGTAGTGAGATTTCTGATTAGATATTTTTGTATATTGTCTTTAAATTCAAAGTCTTGTAAAAATGGATAAAAAGGAGGCAAAAATAATGTAGTTCAGTCATTTAATAAGCAGAAATTTATAGTCCAAAGTTTTGCATTTTATGCAGAATAACAGGCTGTTCAAGGCCAAAACCTATCAGAACCAGTGTGAGCCTGAGTGAATAACTAATCACACCCGTTATGAACAATTACTCAGTGATTAACTACTTTCTTTTTAAAGTTTGGTTTTACTTCACTTTCACTCTAAACCAGCTTCAATGTTAAACTGGTACCAGAACTTATTTACCACCAGTTCTTTGTTTTTCCAGTAAAGAAAAGTCTTCACCCCCTAAAAACAAGTAAAAACTCGGCACCAATTTGCTGCCGTACCAGAGGAAAGAACGTCTTTCATCAGGAAGTGGATGGAAACCAGCAGCCAATCAGAAAGCAGCTCCTCGTTTTAAACAGGGTTCTGTTAAATACAGACTGGAGAGTTAAACAACAGTTTATTTAAATATCGTTTAAATGGGTCAGCGTGTTGCTTTGGGCAGAACCGATTCCATACAAACCGGTTCTGACCCGGTTCTTCAACATGGCGATAACAAATCTTGATCTAAAAGGTGCTTGACCTTTGAACTTAAAGGTTTCCTCCTCAGTGATGTCACATGGTGCCAAAGGAAGAACAAGTTATTTTTAAGGTGTGATTACTTTTCCACAGGCTGCTTTAGATTTTTTTTGGTCACCTAAAAACATTTGTTTGATGTTATGAAACATTTAAGTTTGACAATAACTAAAAGTAGAAGAAATCTGAAAGGAGAAAACACTTTTTCACAGCTCTACAGCTCATTTAAATTAATGTTAGTTTGTTTGGTCTTGGATTTTCTTAGACTGTCTGTTGTCTTCAGCGACAATTAATTCCCGTTTTCAAACCTGAAAATGTCTAGTTACCAGCTGCCAGTAGGATATTTACTACCCACAACCTTCACACAGAACCCCGATTTCAAAACAAGCAAAATCTGTCTCCTGGTTCAGATTAACCATTAGCTCAGATGAGATCTAATGGATGCAATTATTGGTAAGATATTGACTACTTATAAACTCTCTACCAAAGCCCACTTAAAAACAAATTTGACTATTGCCTGAATGTCCAGAACAAATCTGAAGTTATTTAGATGAAAACCTGTAAATATTTAAATGCAATCATGTAATTCACTGAACTTTGTTAGAAATATACACTACAAATGTTTTCCTTCCAATTAATTTTCCACACGTGTTAAAATACAAAACAAATTCCAGACATGTTGTCATTTGTGGTCAGTTTTTTTCAGAGTCATCGCTGTTTAACAAATATTTCTGTAATGGAAGTCAGTCCACGCTGCCAAAAATGGAAAATCATCTACAGCTGCTAAATAAACAAGAAAAATTTAAAATTAGTCGCTTTGATAATAGAAATTAAATTAAGAAATCAAAAAAAAAAAAACTACATGATTTGAATCATGCTTTCATAAACCTGCAGAGTAATAAACATATGCACAATTTTACAATATTTACAGTTTTAATAAGGGTGGAAAATGTCGTCTCAAAGCATTTCTGACAAAATAACATGACAATGTTAGGAAAACTGTCCAGAATTTAGTTTTAAAAACAAGAAATCTTAGGAGGAAAAACTGACAGATCTGTATATCTGGGTTAAGATCATATCAGTGTTTTGTTTGGTCTTCAATCTGCTGAAATCCTGTTTTCAAACCAGAAGATGTAGAGTTACATACTGCCAGTAGGATATTTACTACCTACAGCCGACCTGCAGAACCCCGCTTACAAAACAAGCATGAAAAAAGATTGTTAAATATTTTTTGGTCTTTCAGATCAGATGAGAACTAAAGTATCCAAACTGAAGACGATTAATGAGTTTACAGGTTAAATATTTGTTTTATGACATTATCAGAGCTGCTGATGTTTGTAAAAGTTTCTGCTCGTTCTTCCCGCTCTGCCATGTTGATTTTGTGAATTATTTGCTCTTCATAACACCTGGTTAAATAAAAACTTAAACTCTCCACCAAGGCAAACTTTAAAAATGCTGGAGTTCTACATCTTTAATTCTGAAATATTCACAAGTTCAGATTCTTTAAATCTGTTATTTCAAAGCATTTTGACCAGAAATCACGATGTTAAGTTTGTTCAACATAAATTTAATAAGCTTAAAAAAGTTCAACGTTTTTCCTTCCAATTAATTTTCCAGACATGTAACCAAATAAAAGAACAAACAGCGATGGCCTTGTTGCGCTGGTTCATATTTTCACTGAGTCATTGTTGTTTAACAAATATTGCTGCCAAAAATAGAAAATCATCTACAGCTAATATAAACAAACATGACTAATTAAAAAAAACGATTCGCTTTCTGATGCCACAGATTTGATTTAAAAATAAAAACTTGTGCCAAGATATAAAAATACATTTATTTCTTAAACTATAGCTGCACATTTTTCCACCACTAAACACTTAAAGTTATCAAGATGGATGGAAAGTAAAGGAACATTTCACTCTAATGGAAAATATTTAATATGAACTCAATTCAATTTACAAAATTATTTTAAAAAATGTCAAGAATGTAGCTTTAATGTGAAATTAAAGAATTTATCAGATAAAACTTTAACATCTGGGGTTTCTGGGTTTAGTTCGGCTCATTCAACACGTTGAGTTCTGGTTCAGGATCAGAAACGGAACCAATCCAGTTAAACCAACTGGTTTTACTGGAGTTTCCACGTTTTAACAGAAATATTTTATTCTGACCTTTGGGGCTCAGAATAATGAGCCATCCCCGGACAGAACTGGATCAGAACTTCCAGGCTTCACCGGCGGTTCCGAACCCGGTTTATAAAGTTATTAAATGTGTAACTGAGGCTAAAATAAGAACCGAGTCGAACCCGAGTTCCTACAGGTGAAGCGCCGAACCTTCCCTCATTCTGGGTTTTTATTTTTATCTTTAAGCTTCAACAAAACATCAGAACATGGAGGGAAACACAGACACTCACCCCGCGATGTGTAGAAGTTCTGGTGAAGCTCGGAAGGCGGTTCTGCTCGGTGTTTGGTTCCGCTGTGTCACCGAACCATGTTCGTTACGAGCCGCAGCTCCTCTTCCTGCTCCAGAGGCTCCGCGGCTCCCCGCCCTGATTCACGCCGCCCTCCCCCTGCCGCGTCCCGCACAAACCTGCCGGACCGGTCCGACGCCTCCGGGCCGAAAACAACAGCGGAGCCGCGGCCTCACCTGGCGCTGGAACGGTCACGTGACGCGCAGGTGAAAGGCGGTAATTGGATTCTTAATTGGACCAGGTGTTGGGCTGTGGGCGGAGTCAGACAAGATTCATGTTTTCATCTTTTAGCACAAATTACTGCGACCAAACGTTTTGTTACAAAGCGCTTTATAAATAGATACGAATAGAAGACATAAATAATATAAATAGAAAAACAGGAAAAATTCATTTCTGCCAAATAACTCTGAAATTTTCTAGAAAAAAAAATCTGGGTTTAAAAAGTAAAAAAAAAAGATTTCCTAGAAAGAACAGAAATTTTGAGACAAAACTCAGAAATGATCAAATTAATCTCAGAATTTAAAAAAAGGACATTTCTGAGTTTGAACACCTGAAATGTAAATTTTTTATGAAAAAGAAAAGACATTTCTGAGTTTGAAAAGTAAACATTTGACAGAAAAAAATTGCTAGAAAAAATAGGGAATTTTTAAAAAGTTTTCTAGAGAAAAAACAAGGAATTTGAGTTTGAAGAGTTTTTTTAAATTATTTAAAAATATATATATTTTTGGAAGAAAAAGTTTTTCTAGCAATTTTTTTAAACTTTTGTAGCTCAAACAAATATATTCTTTGGAGAAACTGTTTTGACACAAGAATGTACTAAAGGACTGTTTATTTTCTTCTATAGATCCAACATGTCGACTGGAGGAGACGTCATTCCCACACAACACTGATCACATTGATATTTGTCTTTAAGAAATAAGCTGCATTCATTGAGATTTAATCTTTAATAATCTCCATTAAACATTAAACACAAGTTGAATCAGTCATAATACAAACTCTGCTGGTTTTAATGGTCCAGAAACTCCTGCAGTTTGAACCCAGACCCACCAGGTCTGTGATGGTTCCCAGTCCTGGATGTGGACAAGATGGAAGAGAAGATCCAGGAAAGTATTTCTAATAGGACTCAACTTCATCTCTGTCCAACAGACCTGGGATTCCCAGCCTGCTGCTCACCGACTGGCCAGCATGCAGGACGCGAGGAGCAGCACAGCTGTGAGAAACGTCAGTCGCTGCTGGTGCAGCTCGTTGCTCTGCAGCCCTGGAAACGACTTTTCTCTGACAAAGACGACTGAATTTCTGCAGTCACTGGATTCCATGTGCAGCAAGAAGCAACGTGTCATTCATCTAAATGTAGGTGAATGAAAATGGGTCTGAGGTTTTCAACAGACAATCTGACATTCCAGATTCATTTTGTACACAGCATTGGGTGCCAAGTCCACTTTTGGTGTGTTTAGTGTGGGTTGCCCCCCACCAGTGATGCTGTCCTCTTCCACCCCAGTTGAAAAGGTTTGGACCATTTGGTTTGACTACGCCGTTTTTATCCTTCACAATGGTCGTGTTGGTGACGGGGATGTTTCCTTTGCTCAGTCTATAGTCAATAATTGCCATCTGCCGATCAATCACCCGGCTCTGTTCGGCTTGAAAACATATCCATTTATTGGTGGTTCCAATAAATGGGAAGAACCGTGTCGGATCTGCAAATTTAGTCTAATCTGTCCAAACCAGACCGGGGAAGACCTGGCAGAGTTCTGGATGGAAGGATCTACTGTAGTGGTGAGCAGCTCCAGGCCTGGAGGGCCTGCAGCCTGCAGATGTTTCTCTACTTCAGCCCTTCCTCGTCATGAGACTCCAGGAAACCTGACTGCACTGAGGAGGACATTCAGCTGTGCTGGACCAGGGAGACATCTGTGAGTCGCAGGACGTCGGTCCTTCAGGACCTGGATAGTTCATGTCCTTTCTCAAATTGAGTCAAATGGTGTCAGATTTATTTTCGTTTTGGCCACCACCAAAGCTTCCCCTTGGCTTATTTTCTAATCGAGGCCTCAGCCAGCCAAGCCTTGGCTTGTTTAACCCTTTAGTTCTCTGGTGGTGTTTGAGGAAACGCACATGGAAACCTGGAGCTCCATTCAGCCAGTGTTTCCCTCCATCCACAACGTCTTGGGATTTGAGGCCGGCGCGGTGCTCTTCAGTTCTGAGAAGCTGACAGGTTTTCTGAAGCAAAGTGTTTAAAATCTGCAGAATGACTGGAGCATCTGTTGCAGTATCTTAAACACAAGCAGAACTAAACCCATTATCACATTATAAACAGTGGACTGTTACATCAATCCTTTGTCTGGCAGGACGAAAAGCCAAAAATATGATTTGGCCTCTGAGTCAAAGTTCTGCAGTAAAGTATAAAATGCTGAACATGCAGCCTGAGTCTGACTCCATCAGCATAAATTAAACATTACGGCTCAACTTTCACCTGAACTCAGATGCCTTACCTGAGTCCTCTAGTTTGGACACCAAAGGACAAATGGATGCTTGAAATGAATTCATCTGCATTGCAAAAACATTTTTAAATGTTTATTAGGGATTATTTCATAAATATTTCACTTTACATAAATACAGGACCAGTATCACTAACAGCAACATAAAACTTTTCAGTGTTCTGGTTCATCAAACTTATGACCTTCAGGTGTTTCCTTTCTATGAATTATTCACTGTAAACATTTTGTATAACTTTAACTAAATTTAAAGGTCTCTCTAAAATTACTGTAATAACATTGACAGGATAAACAGTAAAAACAAACCAAAAGCCTGTGAGCTTGTTTCCCTGAAAGTAAACTTTCAATCTGATACAGAAACCAAATTAGTATTGATATCTAGAATTGATCCGCCCGTCTCTAGCAAGAAGACAAGAGGAAACAGAACACAGCATCAGTCTTCAATTGGAAATAAAACTTAATTTTCTACTTGTTACAGACACTGTGAGGGCCTAAGTATCATTATATGAGTTCAGTTTCTCTTTTACTTTCCTATTTTAATAGGAATAGTAATTTAAACACGCATCCAAACTTCCAATATAGTAAAACAGGCTGAAATGTAGCTTTAAATGACGACCACCAGAGGGCAGTAGCACACAACAAAACCCAGCAACATTTCATCAGAGACGCGTTTCCTGGTCATTACTGGATCCAAACGCTTCCAGATTCAGATACTCACACAGTTTTCAGCCAAAGGAACCGAGACGTTTCGTAAAAGATGGAAGAAACAAAGTCTGTTATTCTTACGGTTCAAAATCAAGACTGCAGCCTGAGGGCAGAGCGAGGAAATGCATCAGACAGATGAGTCAGAAATGCAGCAATGTGACTGCTTGTAATGAATGTGTTCAGGTTGATGCAGCCAAAAGAAAAATGAGTTTCTCATTAATTCACCATCATGTAGTTACAGAAGGACATTAATGAACGCTGAAGTTTATTCATACTTTCCCTCAGAGCTGCTCCCCATGTCTCAGGGTTGGGTTTTCTCCAGAAGCTTCTGAAGGTCTTTTAAAGTTTTCCATTCAGCCTTGGCTGCTTTATTCTAAAAATACCATCTTCAGCAGACCAACAGCGGGTCCAGTCAGACCCTGACAGCTTCTCGTTCCTCTGAACATGGTTTGAGGGGGACTGGGAAGTTGTGAGAAAACTTTTTGAAGACTTAAGAAGCAAGACGGGTTGAAAATATTACTAGGAAATCTGTTCGGATGGTAAGCTAAGAAAGTTTGAGGTTGTTTTCCCACCTGATAGTCCGATAAACTCGGTTCTGTTGGCACCAAAACTGCACCATCTGCTCACCTCCAGCTGCTGGTTCTATGTCTCTCTGAGTCAAACCAACCTGTTCCCCTCCTGGCCTGTGGGGGCGCTGCACCAAGAACCACTGAAGGAAATGACACAAAAACCTCTGAAGACACTGAGAGCAACTTCCTTCTTCACCAGATGGAAACAAAACAGAGGCGTCGGAAGCTGTACGATTTGTCCTGCCATTTCTTACACTATCATGTTTATTGGCTCTATTTACCCAGAATCCCCTGCGTTGTAGTCCACTTCCTACTTTTGGAGTGGTCTCTGGTCCACTTGGCGTTCACACATGCATTCAAATCACACCAGAGTTTGAAACGTGTTGAGATTTAAGCTCTAAATACAGCAGGTTCTTCTCCTCCAGCCCAGCGGTGAGGACAGCAGAGTCACCATCAATGTTCACCTGCCTCCAAATGGGTCCTATCGGACCGGTTCTGGTTCACGCCTCGCCAAACAAACCGGACATTTTCAGGAAACAGGCTGGAGTTTGATTCAAACGGGCTGAACAGGGCTTGTCTGAATGCGCCTTCCTGATGCTCATCTGCTACCTGAAACCCCCAGGAGGTTGTTGAATCTTTAGCTTATTTATGTCGAACTTTTATTTTGTTTATGTAACTTCATCCCTGGTGCCAGACTATTTGCTGCCAACACAAACATTTTCTGCACATCCGTCTTTTACAAAAGGAGAAACCAAAAGACAAGCCTTGAAATCCTCAGTGGGAGTCACTTTGAAAGCTAGAAATCTTCCTGACTCTAATGTGATCCTCTGAGGCTGCTCTTCCCATCCTCCAGGAAACACCCGGAGATTTACGGCCGAAGTGGAAAAGGGAGCAGTGACGGTGTTGGCCAGCAGGGGGCAGCAGTGATCAGTGGGTTTACTGACTCTCCATTGTTTCTCTGTTTACTCTGAGATTTTCAGGTTGAAGCTTCCAGCAGCTCATTATGGAGCCTGAAGACAGACAGAGGTTCTTCCTCAGAGGAGATCAGCTGGTTCAAGTGTTCAGCAGTGACCCAACACCACCCAACACCACCCAACACCACCCAACACCACCTGATACCACCCAACACCACCCAATACTACCCAACACCACCCAATACCACCCAACACCACCCGATACTACCCAACACCACCTGATACCACCCAACACCACCTGATACCATCCAACACCACCTGATACCACCCAACCCCACCCAATACCACCCAACACCACCTGATACCACCCAACACCACCTGATACCATCCAACACCACCTGATACCACCCAACACCACCCAACACCACCCGATACCACCCAACACCACCCAATACTACCCAACACCATCCAATACCACCCAACACCACCCGATACCACCCAACACCACCCAATACTACCCAACACCACCCAATACCACCCAACACCACCCGATACTACCCAACACCACCCAATACTACCCAACACCACCCAATACCACCCAACATCACCCGATACTACCCAACACCACCTGATACCACCCAACACCACCTGATACCAGCCAACACCACCCGATACCACCTGATACCACCCAACACCACCCGATACCACCTGATACCACCCAACACCACCCAACACCACCCGACACCACCTGATACCACCCAACACCACCCAACACCACCCAACACCACCTGATACCACCTGATACCACCCAACACCACCCAATACTACCTGATACCACCCAACACCACCCAATACTACCCAACACCACCTGACACCACCCAACACCACCCAATACTACCCAACACCACCCAATACTACCCAACACCACCTGACACCACCCAACACCACACAACACTACCTGATACCACCCAACACCACCCAGTACTACCTGATACCACCCAATACCACCCAACACCACAAAAAACCACCCAACACCACCCAATACTACCCAGCACCACCCAATACTACCCAACACCACCTGACACCACCTGACACCACCCAACACTACCTGATACCACCCAACACCACCCAATACTACCTGATACCACCCAATACCACCTAACACCACAAAAAACCACCCAACACCACCCAATACTACCCAACACCACCTGATACCACCCAACACCACAAGAAACCTCCCAACACCACCCAATACTACCCAACACCACCTGACACCACCTGACACCACCCAATACCACCCAATACTACCTGATACCACCCAATACCACCCAACACCAACCAATACTACCCAACACCACCTGACACCACCTGACACCACCCAATACCACCCAATACTACCTGATACCACCCAATACCACCCAATACTACCCAACACCACCTGACACCACCCAACACCACCCAATACTACCCAGCACCACCTGACACCACCCAACACCACCCAATACTACCTGACACCACCCAACACCACCCAATACTACCCAGCACCACCAAATACTACCCAACACCGCCTGACACCACCTGACACCACCCAATACCACCCAACACCACCCAATACTACCTGATACCACCCAATACCACAAAAAACCACCCAACACCACCCAATACTACCCAACACCATCTGACACCACCTGACACCACCCAACACCACCCAATACCAACTAGCTCCATCTAACACAAACTCCATCAACCGTGCCAAGCTACTGTAGCATAAAAACTTTTTTTGTGAAATTCAGGAAGTTATGTTGAATTGATGGAAATGCAACTAATGACTGCAAGATGATCAGGTGCTGTGGCTACAAAACATTCCCACATCATCATTCCTCCACTGCCGTGCTTTATAACTGATAAAAGATGTTTCTGATGCTGAACATCTCATCTGTCCAGAGGACGTTTGTCTTGGTCTTCTGCATATTCCTGACCCACGTTAACACTCTCGGGAGTTTTAAACGGTTTATTTTACACAAACTAAGTGGACTTTAATCAAAACTCTGCTGCTTTTTTAAAGTCAAATCAACCTCAAAGAGCTGGACGTCTCATCTGTTCAGGTTGTTTAATTTCCATGAGGCTAATTGGCTGTCAGGTAGCGAACGGAGTGCTGACGGATCCGTTCTGTACTCATTTTGAAGAAGATTAGCAAAGCGCAGCGGCAGAATGTCTGAGCTGTGATCCTGAATGACCGGCAGAAAATCACTAAAGACTGGAAGTTTAAATCTGCGGAACAAGGAACATTTAGAAAACCTGCAGAGTAGTTCAACTCGCTTTTCTTTTACATAAACTCTGCAGTATAATAACTTAAAATAACCATCAGAGTCCTGCTGCAGGGAAAACACTTCTGAGCCGGGATTCCCAGGGGGAAAGTTTCATCATCCCAACACGGAGAGAAAATAACCAGCAGCCATCAGTGTCATCGCAAGTTTGAACCAAATATAAAGTCATGAAAAACCTAAAGAGGATTTTTTTTGTTGTTGTTTAGTTCAAACCCAGTTTGTTTCCTTGGACTGAGGCTGCAGGTTCTACTGCAGGGAAGCAGGAACATTTGTGTTTTCCCTCCTGACAGACTTGGTTCAATTAGATCGGAAGTCGGGTATCGGAAGTAAAAAACATCAATAACTGTAATTTATTGTGAAAACGAATACCGTATTTTCCGCACTATAAGGCCCACCTAAATACCTTAAATTTCCTCAAAAGCCGACAGTGCGCCTTATAATCTGGTCCTTATATATGGACCAATATTGAGCCACAACAGGTCTAGCAACTACGGTAAGCAGCCCCGGCTTCATTTTCGCCCATAGAAGAAGAAGCGCAGTGCATGCTGGGATAGTTGTCAGTACGCTGGTTTGTTAATAAAGTTTACTGACCTATCTAGCTACAGACCATCTAGAATCAGCTCGTCTGCAGGTCATTTAGCACCACGTTCTCCACCAACATGCTGTGCACGAACTGAGAAGGGTGGCCATCATCCGGCCACGGCCCGGCCCAGTCAGAAGGCTCTCCTAACCGACCGGAGTCAGACTGTTTTGTTGACATTCACCTTAGTGCAGCTCCATCTAGTGGATGCATAACGTAACTCCAGCCTCTAGTGTAGCGCCTATTCTATGCGCCTTATAATGCGGTGCGCCTTATATATGAAAAATGTTTAAAAATAGGCCATACATTGAAGGTGCGCCTTATAATCCGGTGTCTTATAGTGCGGAAAATACAGTAATTAAAATTCTTATTGTGATAAGAAATGTATGTCGATAAATGCCCAGCCTTAGTTTGGGATGCAGTAAAGACTTCGTTGTTTTGAGTGAAAATTCATTTCACAGCCCGACGCGCCGCTCCGCCGTGCAGTTAGCGGAGCGCCAGCGGCGCGCTGCATACTGAGCGCGGCTCAGAAAAACCAAAGGTCAAAAACTCTCCACGTCCCGTTCCCTCACTACCAGGGATTCCCCGCACTCAGAAAGCGGCTTTTAACCTTGACCAGGCCTGAAGGAGAGCTTCACAATTCACCGCCGATCCATCGGCATTCAGACAGACTGCAGTCATTAATGCAGAGAGTCGCAGCAGGAAGTGGTCAGTATGCAGAGGAAGCCTGGCAGATACAGTGAAAACTGGGAGGGAGCTGATATAATTCGCTTGTCAGGATCCATTAAGGCTAGACTGGTGCCACACACACACACACACACACACACACACACACACACACACACACACACACACACACACACACACACACACACACACACACATTTTTAATTCCAGAATCTCATTTCAGATCTGATTAATTACTCTCTCACGCTTGACAAAGAAAATCAGCAGCAAAACTGAAGGGATTAGCAGAGAAACACACACACATTCACACACACATTCACACACACGCTGCATGAATTATTCATCTTGTTTAGTTTTGTTTTCAGTCTTAAATTGAAAATGCGACACAGAGCTACAAACAAAGCTCTGTCACCTGAACTCTGTGTGTCGCAGCTCCGCCTGAGTCAAATCATAAAAATCACACATTTCTGTTTGCAAACATCAACTGTTAATGTTCAGGCTGTGACCCGTCAGCGCCCTCTACAGGACGGAAATGACCAGCACAGGAGGATTCTGGGTAGGAACGACGCCGCTAGAATCAGATAAACAAATACAAAATAGAAACTCATATTTCAATGTTGTGAAATGGCGTGGACAGAGAAAAGGGAGTAAATTTCCAGGAAAGCTTATAAAATTTTCCTTTAATCATACAAAGACATCTGTGGGCTCCCGAAGTCAAAAATGTTCAAGGAAAAACTGCAAATTCGAGATTAATATCAGAAATTTTATATAAAAACCTTTGAAATTTTCTGAATTTCAAACTTGATTTTTTTTTCTACTTTTGAAACTCAAATTTCAATGTTTCCCGAGAAAAATTCTGAGATGAATGTCTGAGTTTTTGTAAAAAAAAAAAAAAAACTTCTCCTTTTTATTTTTCTATCTACAATGGTCCTAATACACCGTCATCACTTTGATCTTAACTGATTACAGTTTTTGACTATTTACTCAAGAAAAAGTAAACTGTACAGTAAACTACTCCTGTACATTTCCTCCAAAAAACTAGCTGCCCACCTCTGATAATACTTTAATCATTTCCATATAACTCAACAGATAAAACATAAATGAGAGAATATTTAATATAAGGTCAAATTAGATGCTCTCTTTGAATTTTGAATGATTTTTTTTGCTAGCCTCTCTCTCTTTTCTGATTAAAACTGTAAATCGAGAATGACTTTACCTGTATTTTCATGTGAAGTCCTCCACCTACCAATATCTGTCCCTCTGTTGGAAAAAAAAATCCTTTAGTTTTTAAAAATCTGACAGTTTTAATGAAGATGAACACCGAAGAGCAGAGCAGCCTTGAACGGTTTTATTCCGGCATCACTTTATGTATTTTCCGATAGTTTTCAGGTTTTTCAAAGCGTAGAAGAAGAGCACCTGCCGCTCGTTGTGTCCACAGTGTCTGTGTGGCTCAGCATCGCCCCCTATCAGTGAGGAGCAGTACTTCCTGCCTCATCCTGCGCATTGTCACTGCGCCGATCAGGAAGTCTAGTCACACACATTATTTAAATATATTAGACAGACTGTGGAGCGTCACCACATGTAGAAAATGTATCACTAAACAAGTTCATTAGCAATAATAACAGCAATGAGCAAGCGCCAACTTCCTGCTTCTTTCACTGTGTGAGACAGCGCCCCCAGAGGTGAAGCGCAGAACTGCATTTCATGTAAATTAAACGATTTTTACCATAAAAATGTTGATTAAAACATAAATTTGTAGAAAAATCAATGTTAGCATCTATTTTACTTTTCGTGTACAGTGAACAGTTCTTTGAAGGTTCCCTCTGAAAAGCCAATTTATTTTTGAAAATGTACCTTTTTCAAAGAACAAACCATTTTAGCCTGTATATAGTTTCATATTAGATGAGAGAATCTTGACATTTCTTGGTGAAATTATTAAAACAAGTTGAATCATCTGTATTTATATTTTTATCAAGACAGTGCAAAACAAAAGCAGTATTGTTGTAGGAAATAATAATAAATTCAGCAACATGTTGAAAAGTTCATTTGTTTTTGTAACTCAGTTTACAAAGTGAAGCACATTATATAGATTAATTACACTCAGACTGATGTTTTCAAGCCCTTATTTATGGTAATTATGATGATTTTATGCTTACAGGAATAAAATCCTGACATTTAGGATTAGCATGTTACATCCAACCTATAAAAAATAATGGTCCTGATTTAAAGCCTGTTATGTTTTTAATCTGACAAACGACTCACTGGAATGCATATTCTAATTTATCAAATATAACTCTCTATACAGTAAAAACATTAAGCATATAATATCTAAATGTTGTTTGTATTGACAGCATTTTTGTATTATTTATAACATTGAACCAAAATAAAGAATTATACAATCATCCCTTCGTATTATTGTATTTATTCGCCTGTAAATTTAAATTATATAAGTGGCAGAGAGTGTAAAGCATAAATCAGCAAAGTCATGAAAAAACAAATGAATCTCCAGTTCCATCATAAAGAACTGTTCAAAAGAATCATTTGTGAACAGCTGTCAAAGTTTTTATATCAATTCAGAAAGTGAAACTCATTGATTTTATATATTCGTCACTCAAAGTGAAACATTTCAAGTAATTTTGATGGTTACAGAGAAGAAAAACCATTTCAAACAGAAACATTTGTGTTTTCCTGCCTTGTCAACCACAGCAGGTCCGTCTGTGTGTCATTAAACGCAGAGCGACGTCAGTCTGGGCGAAGCGGCCATGATCCATTTCCACGCTGCCACCGGCTGCCACTGCATGGAAATGAGTCCTGAACTGGTTTCACGGCTCATTATGAACCTGTGACCTCCAACTGAACGGCCGTGAGACGTCAGGTTTCAGTCAGATAAACACAGAAACTTCTTCAGTCTGCATTTTATTTCATTACTTTCTTCATCCTGATCCCAACCAGGAACATCAGTCGCATCCAGTTAATCTGGTTTTTTGACCCAAAATCTTATTCAAAGTGATGCATCTATTTCATTAGTAAACTGAGTAAATTCACCAAAACCTAAACTAATCTAAGCATAAAATGAAGCATGTCAAACTCAGAGCCAGAACCCAAAAATAAAACTATTAAACAGTTGAATGATCATTTATCAGTCAAATCAAAGCAAATTCACATCATTCAGTCTCTGAAGTTTATTGTGATTCATGGAAAATCAACAGATTCCTGCACTTTTTGCACTAATGCAAAATTATGTGTTTATTGGAAATTTTCCTCCAAAATGGTCAAAACCGTCGGGTTGAAGTGATGCCAACTCCCACCTGCAGGTGGCAGCAAAAAAAAGATGTTATTAAATTCAGACAGCTATTTATTAATATTCTAACAGTCTAATAGATTTTATCAGAATACTCCGGCACAAACGGCCCTTTGAGGACAGTTATGATCCTAATTTTGGCCAAAATAAAATAAATTTGACACCATTTGACTCAGTGGGAGAAAGGACAGGAGTTACCGTAGATCCTTCCTTCCAGACGTTTAAAGCTCCTACTACTGTCTGCCAATCAAATCACCGGCTGTGTTCGGCTAGAAAAACTCAGAAGTTGTTCCAATAAACAGGCAGAACCGCGTAGATCTGTCTGGATTAGACTGGGAAGAACTGGCAAACGCCCATAGACTGAGCAAAGGCAGTAAACATGTTCAGTCTCCAGCTGGACCATTATTGAAGGTAAAACTAGAAACCTGAACCTTTTGATCATCTGTGGTGGAAGAGGCCAGAGTGTCAGCTGGGTGAGGAAACCAAACCTCAACAAACACCAAAAGGTTTCAGAGAAGCTCCACGTACAAAATGAAATCACTGGAGCGTCAGACGGAAAACCTCGGTAACACTTTATTTGAAGGGGGTGAATAAGACGTCATGACACTGTAATAAACATGTCATAACACCTGTCATGAACATGAATTCATGAATATTTATGACTGTTGTCATAAAACGTCATTCGGTAAATTATGACACTTTTAATACAAAGTTGACATTATTCACAATGTCTTTGTTATGACAACTTGTCATTAACCAGGAAATCATTACTGTTTAAACTTTACCTTTAATAACATAAAGTTACCTAATTTTTAAAGTGTAATCAGTAATACTTTTAGAACAAATTTATATCAGTAATGATTTCCTGGTTAATGTCAAGTTGTCATAACAAAGACATTTTGAATAATGTCAACTTTGAATTAAAAGTGTCATAATTTACCGAATGACGCTTTATGACAACAGTCATAACTATTCATGAAGGCTTATTCATGTTCATGACAGGTGTTATGACATGTTTATGACGGTGTCATGACAGTCTTATTCACCCCCTTCAAATAAAGTGTTACCAAAACCTCACAGGACCCGTTTCTGTCCAAATGCACTGGTCCAAGTTTCACCTCAGTTTGTGGAGTTCTGAGTTGAAGTTCTGCATTTAGACTGAAAGGACGGATGGCTGTCAGACCCCACATGGAGAACTCTGAGATCAGAGCCAGACGCTCTCATCTCTTATTATTCAGCTGTGAGAGAATGGACTGAAATGCATAACGAGGTGAATGAATCAGCAGACAGCCGCTGTCTGCTGCATGATTAAAATGTGATGTGAAATGTTCTGACAGCTGTAATTTCCCTGATCCAGAACGAGGCCATGAAGTCGCCGTGTCCAGGATGCTGTGCGTCAGCATTTCATCCTGCAGAAGAGCAGCTGAACTCTGCACCAACCTCACTGAAGGCCAGAAAACTAAACTAATTAGGTCTGAAACAACTAAAGTCTGCAGTGGACCTGTGAAGGTGGACTGGCTGATACGGGCATCACTGGGTGATCTGGAAAACTTTTTATTAGCATCTGAGCTTCAAAAGTCCCAACATTGTTGCAGCTGATGGATCTGGATCCTGCAATGTTATGTCCAGATCTGGTTGACTGCAGCAGGACATTGTCCACATTAACAGAATATCAAGAAGCTGCGACCCAGACATGGACAGGAAGTCCACAAGAGGAAGACTCCAAATGTGTTTCATTGAGGTTTTGGAGGCGGCGCTCGTTGCCAGGTTGGGCTGCAGGGAGAGAGTCTTTCTACTTCACTGACCTCCAGTTGTGCTAAAGTGAAACCAGATTAGTGTCAAACTGAGTTTCCTCCATTTTAATTGATTTTCATATTTTAGTATTTCACCTTCTTTTGCTTCTTGCTGCACATGGAATCCAGTGACTGCAGAAATTCAGTCGTGTTTCTCAGAGAAATGTCGTTTCCAGAGGCTGCAGAGCAACGAGCTGCACCAGCAGCGACTGACGTTTCTTACAGATAAAAATCAGATATTCATGAGACAAACAGAACAATGAGGTGGTTTCACTGCGTTGCTCTGATGTCACTTCCAGGTGTCTGATTGTTGCAGCTTCATGTGAACCAGAGAGATGAACTCAGACCTGACAGCTGGAATCAGACACATCGACTCTCAGCTCTGAGCGTTTCCTGTCTGCAGATAAACGGATCCCTGCAGAGCATCATGGGAAAGGGCTGAACTGGGGCGACACGCACCGGTTCATATCTCAGCGTGAGACTCAGACAAAAGACAGAGAGAGAGAAGATCTTTGTCCTGGTTTTCATGATTCCTACTGTACAGCTTCAGGAACAGATCTTTAAAGGTGACCTAATGGGCAAAATCCACAGTTTTCTATTTCCTTTGAGTTTTTACTGCAACTCTAAAAAAACATCCAGGTTTTATGGCAATAACTTCATGTTTTTTGGTGACTGGAAAATGAGACGTTTCAAAAACCTCCAGAATGTACCGTCACAAACCGGCAGGTGCTGCCCGTTACCTAGCAACGCCAGCAAAGCCCAGACCGTTACCTAGCAACGCCAGCAAAGCCCAGCCCGTTACCTAGCAACGCCAGCAAAGCCCAGCCCGTTACCTAGCAACGCCAGCAAAGCCCAGCCTGTTACCTAGCAACACCAGCACAGCCCAGACCGTTACCTAGCAACGCCAGCAAAGCCCAGACCGTTGCCTAGCAACGCCAGCAAAGCCCAGCCTGTTACCTAGCAACGCCAGCAAAGCCCAGACCGTTGCCTAGCAACGCCAGCAAAGCCCAGACCGTTGCCTAGCAACGTCAGCAAAGCCCAGCCCGTTACCTAGCAACGCCAGCAAAGCCCAGCCTGTTACCTAGCAACGCCAGCACAGCCCAGACCGTTACCTAGCAACGCCAGCACAGCCCAGCCCGTTACCTAGCAACGCCAGCACAGCCCAGCCCGTTACCTAGCAACGCCAGCACAGCCCAGACCTTGGGGTACCTAGCAACCCCAAGCTGAGCACCAGTATGTTTGGTCAGCTGGTACAATGGCTCCTAGAAAAGACAAGTGTTGCTAATACTGAATTTGTGCTAAAAATGTAATTTTTGCCGGTTATAATCAAATAAAAGTGATGCTACTCTGGAAGTTACACTAATCAGAATACAGAACTGAAGCTGCATGGAAGTGATGGCAAACTGGCAGCGATGCTGAAGCTGAATTTAAGTTTAGGTAGTTTAGGTAGTTTTGGCATTTTGTTGATCCTTCTGGGCCGCTGAGTGTCAGAGGAAAGGAGGACAAATACCACAGGAAGATGTTCAGGTTTTTATGAATGAAATATTGTGAGAAGCATCATCTCAGAAACGCTCATCATGTGAACTCCAGAGAAAATAAACTGAATAAAAAACAGGCAGTTATGTTACAAGGCAGCGTAAAAATGATTCTACAGAAACATAAATGCTGCTCATTCAGGATCATTATGGCAGATAATAAATCTGCCCACTTCTGATCGACTTCCTGCAGTTTGAACTTGGCGATCCAGATGTTCCTGATCTGAGCTGCGAGGAAACGCAGAGAATCTGGAACGAAGACCAACCAGGATGATTACAAATATCTAAGACAAGAAATACGACAAATAAGACATGTTGAGCCGTCAGAGACAGAAAAAGGAGCAAAAGAATTCAAGTAATATTTTTAGATTAATATCGAAAATTATTTTGAAAAAATGTGGAAATTTCTGAGCTTCAGGAGTTGAAAATCTGCTAGAAAAACATCTGAAATTGTGAAATATAAAAAGAAATCAGTTTCAAATGTAAAAAGTTTCATATTTTTGATTTTTGACTCTTTTTCTTTAGCAAATTCTGACTTTTCAAACTCAAATTTTGAGAATTACATCTGAATTTTCTAGAAAAAACAACATTTTTGAGTTTGAAAACTCAGAAAATTACAAGTTTTTTTCTACAAAATATTTGAGAATGATTTCTGAATTTCTGAATTTTCCTAGCAATTTTTTAACTATTCAAACTTTCATGCTTTTCTTCTAGAACATTTCTGAGCGTACTCTCAGTATTTATGAGATTTTTCTAGCAATTTGTTTGACTTTTCAAACTCAGAAATGTTGAGAATTATCTCAAAGATTTACCAGAAAAAAAAATCAGTTTCCGAGTTTCCCTCTAGTTTAACTTTTCAAAATTTTCTCTTTTTTCTCCTTTTTTTATTTCTGAGATTAACCACAAAATTTCTGAGTTGTTTTACTTTAGCAATTTTTAGTGAAGCCAGAAATTTCCTTGTTTTTCCCAGAAAATTTCTAGGAATCTAAAATTTTCCTTTTTTCTCTCAAAACTGCAACTTTTCAATCTCTGAAATTTTCTTTCTTTGTAGAAGTTTTCAGAGATTAAACTCTGAGTTTTTCTTTCATGGACATTCAATCCTCCATTTTTGTCTTCTAGCTCCAGCAGCTGATCACCCGTCCAGCTGATTTGGTTTTTTCGTGGAGGTTTGAAAGCCAGACTTGAAAAGCTGCAGCTGAACTGAATCTAATTCCTGCTTTCAGCTTGTGTTCAGATAAAGACTCTCAGAAATCCACCTCAGCTGATCCATCTTTAATTCAGGTTTGATTTTATCCATGAAGCGCTGAAGAGACTCCTGACAGAACCTTCTGCTGCTTTTATCAAATCAGCGGAACAATGAGCCGAGAGACAACTGATGTGTTCAGCTTCCGTTCAGCCGGATAATCAGATTAAATCTGACATTTTCCATTCAGAAGGTCAGCGAAACATCAGAGTTCAGAAAAAAGCAGGACTTTCAGGCATCAGGTTTGGGGAAAATAATTTCCATATTTCACGTTTCAGTTGGACTGAATGACACTAAACTTGGTGCCACTTTAAAGTGCTGCAGAGGAGCGGAGCCATCATCATCATCATCATCATCATCATCATCATCATCATGTCTGAAGCTCCGGTTCTGAAGCCTCTTTTATTTATCTGTGGCCATTTCTCCCAAAATGACCTGAATTTCTCTCTAAAAATGCTCAGGTGGAACCAAACGGAGGAAGATTATATTTCTTTAGTTTTACTTTATAAACTCCACTGGCTGACTAACACTTCCTCTTAACACAGTTTTCTATTCCAAAACTTTGACTTGTGAGGCAAGCTACAAGCAGCTAATGCTAATGTTAGCATACGAATGCTAACATTCTAGCCTTACAGTGTGTGCTCTATATTAGCTGCCTTCAATCATTCATGTCCTTTAACTATTTAACTACCTTAGATTGATTCTCCTTTAACATCATGGCAGGAGTGAAAGTAGTTTTAAATTCTTGGGGGTAGAATGACAAAGTGTTTATATAACATGAACAGCTTATAATCGATGAGTTTCCCTCCAGCATGAATAACTAAGATTCTTAATAGGAAATATTACATTTGATCAATTTTCCAAATACAAAGCATTTAGCAGATTTTTGGACAGTAAGGTAAATGATATATGAATAAAAGATAACTAATAAATGTTCATGTAATTATTAAGCTCAGATTTGAGGAAAAATGACTCGTTACTGAATAAAATTCTGATATAGAAACTTTCATCTGAGTTTCTGCTGCTTCTAGAAGCAGCTAAAGTGTTTAATAAAACACAAACAAAAAGAAGTTTGTTGGGAATAATTTAAAGTTTTTTATCAGGAAAATGATCCGCTTCAAAAACCTGCAGAATGTAACATCATAAATCAGCAGGAACTGCCCGTTACCTAGCAACCCCAGCAGAGTTCCGCCCGTTACCTAGCAACCCCAGCAGAGTTCCACCCGTTACCTAGCAACCCCAGCAGAGTTCCGCCCGTTACCTAGCAACCCCAGCAGAGTTCCGCCCGTTACCTAGCAACCCCAGCAGAGTTCCACCCGTTACCTAGCAACCCCAGCAGAGTTCCACCCGTTACCTAGCAACCCCAGCAGGCGCTCCACCACGTTCTGTTAGCTGGAAAAGACAAATGTTTTTCCTGAGGAAGAAAAAAACCAACAAGCAGCCATTTTGTTTTTGTATCAAAACTTTATTTATCAAACAAAAAAAAATGAACCATTGAAATAACATTTCTATAAAAAGGACCATGGGACTGTTCTACAGTGTGTTACAAAAACCAGCAAATGGAAAAACAACAACGTAATGGAAAGAAGCCGTTCTTCATCATCATCATCATCATCATCATCATCATCGGATGTCCTGCAGTCAGACAGGATCGACGTTCCTTCCTCCTGGCTCCTCTCCCTGATGAGATGAGGTGCAAATCATCTTTTCTACTTTCTCTTTCTACTCTATTATTCATGTTCTGTAAGCTGGCGGCCCGAACCGGAGCTGACGGTCCATTTCACACGTCAGGCGCTCAGAACCGGCTCCACCCAGACTGAACTTCATCTGCCTTCTTATTCCTCACAGAATCTCATTTCTGTCCCGACCGCGAGTGGAGGAAGTTTAATTTAAAAAAGAAAGAAGGAAAGAAAGAAGGAAAGAAAGAAGGAAAGAAAGAAGGGATATAAAGGATGAAACGCCAACGTTTCCAGCTCAGCTGCTGTTTTTAATTATTTTTTCCACTCAATAAAATCAAATAGATTAAAATTTTTCTTTTTCTTCCTTTTATATTTTCCTTCCAACCGTTTAGCTTCCAGAAACCTTCAGCATGTTATTTATGCAACTCAATTCAATTCAAAAATACTTTATTTTCTGAATTGTCTCAACTGATTTCTTCCAAAAACGTCATTTGGTCAGATCTCCAGTAGTAGTCAGTCTTGCAACACATCTGAAAAAGCCTCTGACTGAAGACTGCTGCTTTAAAACAGTCCAATGACTAGCTAGCACTGCTAATCCACCTCCTTTGCTTTTGCTGCATCTTATTGTTTTAGATACAAAACAATAAATTAAATAACTTAAACATCATTTCCTGGATTTTAAATCTTCAAATTGAATCTAAAATTGTTTTGAGTTTCTTCCAACTTGCTGCCCAGAGATGATCGACTCTGGCTTTGTGTTCTGCTGCATAGATAAAAGTCTACAAATAATCCAGTAAACTAACTTCTGTCAAGATTTAATAATAAATAAGTAAAAGCAATAAAATGATAAAAATCTCAGAACTGAAACTGTTTAAGGCCATGAGGAGAAAAACAAAACATTCAGTCCTTCTTGTCCTTTTTTACTAAACTAAATTTACATATGCAGAAATATCACATGGATATAAATAATAGCTTTCAAGAGCACTCCAAATAATAATAATATATTAAATTTGAATATAAAAAGTCAATTCTACTCTAGTGGAACTGTACACTGTAAAAAAAGGCAGCTTGCTTTAATGTAGTCCTGCTGCAGCAATTCCACCTGATCCAAAAACCAAAGTTTCCTCAAGACAGAAACGGAAAATGTTCCTTTTATCCGGATGAAAGTGGGAAAATATTCCGGTTTGACGGTTAGCTTTCAGATCCAGAAAAATTCTCTTTACGATGCGACGCAGTTTTAATTTCTGAGTAAATTAATTATTTCTCTGCAGACGAAGCCACAGGTCAGAGAAAACTGGAGAAACGACGTTTAGATCAGTCGCTTCCTGGACGTTACTGTGGAGCGGCGTGCTAACCACTAGCATGATGTTAGCACGCTGTTAGCATGCTGTTAGCATGCAGTGGCTTCACCATTTAGGAAATAATTACACAAAAATTATGAATATTAATCTGGAAATTTCGTAAAAGTAAAAAATTTGAGAACAAAAACTCAGAAATTTTCAGCAAAATTTTTGATTTCAGTAACAGAAATTTTACAAAAGTCTTTTTTTTCTTTTACAGAAAATTTCTAATATCAATTTAAAAATGTCAAAGTTTTGAAAGTCAAACATTTGAGAGAAAAACTAAAACGTTGGAGTTAATTTAATAAAAAAAAATTTCAAAAGTAAAATAATTTTAATTTTTGTGACTGAAAATTTCCAAAAGTCAAATTTATTTTTCCTTTTGTGGAGATTTTCAGAGTTTAATCTGAAAGTTTCTGAGTTTTCTCGTGAGGTTCTGATTTGTTCGCAGCGTTTCTCCTGCTGGACGTTCAGTTTGACCTTCTTGACCTTTTCACCCCGCCGCCCGTTCTGGCGAGATGCCGCCCTCGTCTCAGGGATGACTGGTTGCCGCGGTAACGGCGTGAGCCTGCATGGTAATGCTGGAAGCGTCTCGGTAATGAATTCACAGCCTGGATCGGCAGGAAGCTGAATCTGAGCGGCGGCGGCGGCGGCGTTCCCTCAGGCTTTCTGCTTTCATCACACAGATAAACGTCTGGAAATTACAAGATGGCAGCCGGGGCAAATAAAGAGCCACCCGATGGCCGGTTTTACCCCCGACGCTAATGAATGACTTGTCAGTTTAAGTTCCTGCCAATTTGCACAAGTCAAAGAAAGTTCGTCCTTAAAGCTGCTGGATCTGAACCAGGCGGCGAGGCGCAGGAGGAAGGGCGGCAGGAAGTGGATTGCTGCAGCAGCCAGAGAAGATGAAGGAGATGTTCGCCCAGAAGCCATCAGCCGGCGCTGGTTTTTCACAGTGTACGCCGCTCTGCCTCCATTTCTGACACTTTCACTAAACTTTCCTCCTTTGCAAACTCCAACTCGTCTAATCCTAAATCTAATCAGGATCCTGTCGTCCATCTTGTCCTGGATGTGAATCCAGATGATTTACAAATCTAAAAACAGATTCCCGTCTGGAAACCTGAAGCTGCAGCGCTGCTCTGGCACGGCGAGTCAGAGGGAAAACCAGGAAAGTTACGCCAAAAAACCCAGAAAGACTTTTATAGACAAAACAAGGACATTTCTGAACTCCAAAAGTCAAAAATTAGCAATAAACTCAGAATTTTTCAATCTCAGAAATTCTCTAGAAAAAACGAAAAAATTTCTGTTTGAAAACTGGAAAATTTGCTAGAAAAAAAGTTAAATTATGAGATTAATCTCAGAATATTTCTGGGTTCAAAAGTCAAACATTTTGTCTTGAACCTCACATTTACAAAAGCTGAATTTTTTACTTTGGAAAGTCAGAAATCAAAATTTTTCTCTAGAAAATTTCTGAGATTAATTTTAAAATTTCTGAGTTTTTTCCAAGCAAATTTTTGACATTTGATTAAATTATTTTTCCCAAAGTTTTTCTAGAAAATGTCTAGAAAAACTAGACATTTTCTAATTTATCTGAGGTAAACCTCAGATAAATTTTCTAGTTTAGAAAACTGAACGTTTTTGGTTGTTGAAACTCTGACATGTCCAGGTTTTCTCTAGAAAAGCTCCGCCTGCTCTGACATGTCCAGGTTTTCTCTAGAAAAGCTCCGTCTGCTCTGACATGTCCAGGTTTTCTCTAGAAAAGCTCCGTCTGACTCCCGGTGCAGTTCGCTCCTCTTCCTTCTCTGCTGCTCGC
>NW_028263381.1:26512500-26577500 GCF_051168715.1 Poecilia mexicana
TAAACGGTTTGTTTTTATCATACATGCAGTTTTAGCGCCAAACTAACAGGATTCTGTTTTTAGAAAGAGAAAAAAGTCACAAAAATGAAATCATAATGAAAGGAGGACATAAAATTACAAGAAAATAGTAATTTTATGACCAAATAAAGTCGTGTTAAAACGACAGAAAGGTGGTAAAAATATGAAAATAAACTTGCAATAATGTGAGGATAAGTTTGTAAAAATCCCAGAGTGGGAGAAGAATGAGGTCCTAACATGAGAGGAATAAAAAATACTAAATAAAGTGCCAGTAATAAAAGTTGTAACATCATGAGAATAAATTTCCTGCTTTCATTTCCTGAACTCGTCAGTTTTCTCCCCAGAACCTCCTGATGTTTCACTTTCAGTTTGTTTTTGCTGCTTGGTGGAAACCAGCAGGTTGTTTAAACTTAAATCATATTTTAGGTTTTGCTACAAAGTGACTTTGTTGCAGTTGGAGGTGAAACGTGCAGAAAACCTTTTCTGGTTCTGTGACTTCCTGACTCACGTTGGTGGCCGGGTCTTCTGCCGGCTTGGCTCCGCCTTCGTCCTGCAGGTCCGGCGCCGTCGGTACGGAGACGGGCAGCAGAGGGGAGCGGGCCTTCCCGGCCTGGCCCAGAGACGCCGTCTTCACCTGGGGCTTCGGCAGGCTGGCACCTGGAGGAGAACCGGAGACGTTTCAGGGTCACCGGGTCAGTCTGGGCTCAAACCTTCAGGTTCCAACCAGAGGAGGTGAAATCAGGAGCAGCTGGTCGATCGTAAGGTCGACTCGCCGCACACTTTCTCTTTGCACAATCAGGATTTAAAGACAGAACAAAAGGAACAGATTTTATCTGCGAATGGAGCGTATTATATATAATTTGTGACAGCAGGTCGGCATAATCAATGACTTAAAAAGAAAAATGTGAATATAATCACCGGGGCGCTGATGAGGCTAATCAAGGATGTTTCTGGGGTCTAATCAGCGCTAATGATGACCTCTGCTGGCGGCGGCCGGACATGCAGACGTCACTGATGATGGCGGACAGGAAGTTACGGCTTTACAGACAGGATGAGACGCGGCGGCGTTCAGGGAGCGAACGGCGAGCTCCACTGGCGAGTCTGGACCGGAAACGGTCCATGATCGTTTCCAGGTCATAAATCCAGACTTCCTCGTGATAAAAGGTGACAATCAGCTGCAGTGGAAGGTAACCGTCTGAAGGACCAGGAGCCAAAGCAAATTAAAGGTTTGTTTTTATTTGTCCTTATTTATTCATCATGAACTAAAGCGGCAGACGGAGTGAGGTCTGCTGCTTCCAGCGTTTAATCAGACGAGTCCTGAGGTTTCCTGAGCCGTTAGAGACTCAACAGGCTGGGAGTCTGAGCAGATCCACGCAGAGGGATCGCTTCTACGGAGGCCCAGAAAGGCCAACTAACTGCAACAGAAACAGCAGACGTTACGCTAAACCAGAGTTATGCTAGTAAGTTTATCACGACTTACATTTTAAGAGCCATCAGCAGATAAAATCATTTCAATCAATGTGAATTACAGCAACATTTAATTTCCAGTTGGGACCACTGAAGTATTTTTAGCATCACTTCTGTTTTAGTGTTATTCTGCGTTCACACCGAACATTTGGAGCGTCTGGTTTACATTCAAGGTCCATGTGGACGAATCGAGACGCATCGAGACGTCACGGCGTGTCTGGCGCTCTGAAGCTTTTCCAGCGTTCAAATTGAGTCCAACATGTCCGACACTGGAGATGGAAAATCTGAAGTTTTGCTGCTCAACGCAGAGCGTCGACCAATCAGAGATCAGAGAGACTGTGCGATGTGACGTAGTGGCCTTTAGGTGGAGTCTGCAGGAGATGGGGGTCAGCAGGTCATCAAACTGGGCTCAGCTGAGACGAAAACATGGCTGACAGCGACCGTCGTCAGCGACCGTCGTCGGCGACCGTCGTCGGCGACCGTCGTCGGCGACCGTCGTCGGCGACCGTCGTCAGCGTACGGCTGGCTTAGGAAACGTTCTGTTGATTTGAGCAAATAAAACCCAGAAACTCTCAACGTTTTGTTCAACGCGCGTCGAGCCGTCATCAGCTATCTGAGCCTCCGTTACGACCGCACAAGATTCACCGCGTGATATTATTTTGGTTTCACTTTCAGTTCCACCTGCATAAGGAGACCAGCAGCGGAAAACGACGACTCGTCACAACGCGCTGCCAGAGCAAAAAGTCAAGCGTCTGACTTCAAACTGCAAACGGTCTGACTGGAAGCATCAGACGAGTTTGTGACGTGTGAAACACGTCCGACGTGAAAACAGCATCACTCTGGTTTTAGCGTTAGCTCAGTTTAAGCAGCACTTCCTCCTGTTCGGCTTTAAAAGCCTCGGGTTTTATCCGTCTCATCGCCGCCGTCTGGGTCGCTTCCTGTTCTTCATGCATGTTTCAGAGTTTCAGCCGACGCTCTGCAGACGTCCGGCTGGACCGCAGGAAGTCTTGAGCAACGGGAGGAGACGAGACGACAGCTGAAGTTTGGTCCAAACCGGGTCGTCAGCAGAACCAGAGTTGCTAAAACATTCATCTGCAAAACTCAGCAAACCTCAACGTTCCCAGGCAGGTTGGGTTTTACTTTAACTTCCACAATAAAAACAGGAAAACATTCATTTCAGAATCCGGCGTTTCGTCTTCCATTGTTTTCCTGAACTCATGAAGCGACGGCTGCAGATACGGAGCCGACCCATAAACCAGAGGAATGGTTCGTTCATAATCGGGTCAACCTCTGCTGGATGGTGAAACCTGAGTATCGACGACCTTTTCAGCTGCTGACAGGAAGAGTTTGACCTCATAACACACATCGACCGCTCTGATGACAGCTTTACACGCAACTAGGTGATGAAAACGAAGAGCAGAAGTCATTTAGAGACCGTGTGCTGCTCCGGCCTCCGCTCACAGAAACGATCAAAACTCTCATGAGTGGAGAGAAAACGGGTCGGATCAATGCTTCAAAGAAAAGGAAACCAACAGCCAAACTGAGCTGCTTTTAATCCGTCAGGGGAGAGACGGGAAGAAAAGCAACAAGCAGAAGAAAAACGGACCCAAAAGGCTGATATTCTCCACAGCCTCTCCAGTCTGGAGGCCTGCTGAGGCCAACAATGTCCTCCATCCCTCTGCTGATCAATAAACATCCATCCTGCTGCCTGCAGCTCGACCGGCTCTCAGCAGAGACCAGAAACAGATCAACCAGCAGACCCAGAGCTCGGTTCCCTCTGCGCAACTCAAAGATTCACTTAAACTCCAAGAAGCTTTGAGCAGCAAAACGTGACCTGGAGGAAGTTTAGTGAAAGTTTATCAGCGAGACAATCGGAGGAAAGATACAGATGCTGCATGTTTTCTGTTTTTGTTGGAGAAACATTTTCTGTACACCAGATTTTATTTTTAAACCTCGGAACGTGTTGCCAGTAATCTGTTTCCAGGGGGAACTTTTTCTTTGCTACACCACTAAAACATCGGAAGGGAAGCGAATCCTGGAGAGTTGAACATAAACGCAGCGAAGAAAAAGTACAAGAAACTGATTTAATTATCAGTTACAGCTGATAATTAAATCTGATCATGATTATTTTATTGTCCCACTGGGACACGAATAAAGACCTGAATATGAATTATATGGAGACATATTAGTGACACAGTAAGTAGAAAACGAGGAGTAAATTTCTGCCAAGATATAAAAAATTTTCTACAAAAAACAAAAATTTCTGAGTTTGAAAAGTTAAAATTTTAGAAGAAAAAACAGCAGCAGCTCTGGAGTAAATCCTCCTTTCATTACAAAACTAAGTTAAAAAGTGAGATGAGGGGAAGGATAGTCTGGTGTTCTGAGGCCAAGGCAGATTTCTGCCAAAACATCAGAACATTTCTAGAAAATAAACTTTTTCTGGCTCGTTGCTGCGTCTGGATCTTCCTGTCCAGGTGAAGTGAAGGTCAGACTGAGCAGCTCCAGGATGAACCCGGAGCTTCAGGGGGTCACACCTGACAGGTGAGGTGAGGTGCAGGTGTGAAATGCCCACCAGGGTTCCATCAGAGCCGTGTGTGTGTGTGTGTGTGTGTGTGTGTGTGTGTGTGTGTGTTTGGGGTCGCAGTCAGAGCTGGTATCGATCCTCGGAGTGGTTTGAAGTGGATCCAGCAGCAGATGAAAGGTTTCTGAGGAGACGTCTCGTCTCTGGAGGACGACACGTCTCGGCTTCACGCTGCCGTCTCTCCACTCATGACCTACTTCTCATTTCCTGCCTGTTGGGCTCATTGTTGGGCTCATTGTTGGGCTCATTGTTGGGCTCATTGTTTGCCCTCCGACTGGTGGATCTGGTAGAGCTGCTGCCCGGCAGCAACCAGGTCCCGGGTTCGAATCCCAGCCTGGACTGTTAGAGATCACAGCGCCACCTGCAGGCTTCGTTTTAACTTTTCCCCTGAGATCCGCCGTCCTGTAACTTCTACGATCTGTTCATTTTCCCATAACGCCTAAAAATCACCTCATCTCATGAAGGGAACCACAGAAAACAAAATTCACACTTTAGGTTTCAACTGTTTCTACAAACGACCCAAACGCTTAAAAAAACATCCAGCAGATTTTTATCAATAAGTTCAAGGAAAACGAGCCCTTTCAAAAACCTCTCGATTGTTGAGTCACACTGCACTGTTACCTAGCAACGCTAGCCAAGCCTGTTACCTAGCAACCCCAGGTGAGTTCCAGCCTGTTACCTAGCAACCTCAGCCGAGGTCGTTACCTAGCAACCCCAGCTGAGTTCCAGCCTGTTACCTAGCAACCTCAGCTAAGGTCGTTACTTAGCAACCCCAGCTGAGTTCTTGCCTGTTACCTAGCAACCCCAGCCGAGTTCCAGCTCTGTATGCCCTGCACTGCAAAAAACACAAAATGTTACAAAGTATTTTTGGTCTAGTTTCTACTGCAAATATCTTAGTAAACCTGAAATAATATAAAACTAATTCATAAGTAACTTTTCAGACGGAACTAGAAGTTTGTTTTAAGTGAATAATTCCCTAATATAGATGAAAAAGTTCTAGTTCCTCTGGTAGATTAAGTTTTATAACAAGACATTTTTCCCATGTTTAAGTGAAATAATCTGCTAATGGAACTAGAACTTTTTCATCAATATTAGGGAATTATTGACTTAAAAGAAGCTCCTGTATCTTACTGCAAAGTTACCAAGTATTCTTGGTCAAATATCTTATTGAACTTTATAAAAGATAAAACTAACTGATAAGTAAGATTTTGTGTTTTTGCAGTGTGCTGGAGAAGATAAGTGTTTTGATGTCAACTCAGTCCAGAAACCGTTTGCTGTATTCTTGTCAGTTGTGCAGGAGGCTCCACTGATGCTTTTCAAAGATGTACGGTTGTATAATTGCACGTCTGTTTGCAGCTATTTTCGTGTGCGAGTGTAAAAGTTGAGATGGGAGGAACTGAGCAAAATCTGATTATCTAAGAATGACTTTGTGGAACACATGGGATGAGCTTTGAATAGGCCACTGATCCGTCCTGACGGGTCACCTTTAGAGCAGAAAAAGGCCAGCGAGTCGTTACTGTCCGCTCTGGTGGCGTTTCTGTGGTGACGACACATTTATTTTTGTTTTCCTGCAGGCGTTGGGGCTGAAAGCGTCCATCACAGGTGGACCGGTCCGCCTCCAGCTGCCTCCGTCCTCAGAGCCGGACATCGACTAGGACAATCCTGTTACAGCTCCGAGCTGTGAACTGTTCGTTCAGATCAATTCAGCCGAGTCACGGCTGCAGAAAAGATCTCTGCTGATGAACAGCTTTTATTATC
Source organism: Poecilia mexicana (assembly GCF_051168715.1). NCBI lineage: Eukaryota > Metazoa > Chordata > Actinopteri > Cyprinodontiformes > Poeciliidae > Poecilia > Poecilia mexicana. Next base: position 26,518,325 of record NW_028263381.1, read on the forward strand.
CTCATTAAACCTGCAGACAGGAAGGGTCGTTGGATTTACTGCAGAAAAATGTCCCACATGCATATTGATGCTCGTTACTATGCTGATGATACTGTGTCATATTTTACTTTATGAAAAGCTAAAAGCAGTTTTGATGTTATCCAATCAAATTAAAGCTTGTTTTTAATGCTCACAAATCTAAACTTATCTAATCATAAAACAGAGTTAATCTCATCTACTTTTACTTTTTACATCAAACAGTTTGTAAAAAAGTTGTTTTTTATTTCAGAGTTGAATCTTGTTTATTTTACATGATTTTTATTTTAATTTAACCTTTATTTATGCAGGTTGTCTCAGTAGAACCTGTTCTGATCAAATCATTTCAGTCGGATGCGACAGACCAGATGTGAAAACTAATCCAGATGAATAAAAACTGACCTACATCACCGGCAGATAACAACTGAAAATAGAAAACGACTAAATATTAAATATGAATTAAGTCAGAAGGATTACTGGGATTAATAACAAACGTTTTGCTCCAGAGGGATTCAGGAACAAAACTGTTTAAATTTAAACAATTAATAAAAATGATTTGCTAATAAAATATAATCATTTTAATTTATGTTTAAACTGGAATTTCTTGGAGATTTTTAGTAAAATATACAGAAAAGATTCTGCTGTGTGGAGCTGATGATGCTTATAAATAAAACCAAAGATAATAAACTTAAGCCTCGACTTTCACTTCTTGTTGGTTTTTTACTTTTTTGCCATTTGACAGAAGTTTAAATATTATTTATTTCTGTTTTCTAGTTTTGTCTTGTATTTTTTCAGCATTGTGTGTTTTTTACTTTTTTTTTATTTTCAGCTGTTTATGGAAAAGTTGAAAATGACCAAAATCTAAAATAAATATTCTGATTCTGTTTAAAATGCAGTGATAAAACATTTTGGAGAGTAAATGAGTTTCTCTGGACTTCTGGATGTTTTTCCTCTTTGAACTGTGACATTTCATGAAGAAACGTGAAATGGAGAAGATCACGACTCCAATTCATTTACATGAGAACCACTTTAAAGAACTGGAACAATTTCTACATGTAGGGAAGGATCCGTCTGAAAATGATCTAATAAATGGAAAGATTGTTTTCTTTTTTATCCTGTGACCTAAATTTGTTTCTCTCATTGTTTTTGTAGCTTCCTGATCTTTATATTCCTCCTTCTATTTGTAGGAGTTATTTGTTTATTTCAATGTGTAATAAAATAACATTAAATTGAAAATATTAAAAATAATTGGGTTCTAAAGAACGAAGAAAGGAAACAATATCAGTATTTATGCTAACTAGCTTAGCATGATGTAGCCCGTTAGCTTAGATGCTAGTTTTAGCGTCAGGTTTTGGCTAAATGTGACATTTTCCCCCATCCTGGTCTGTTTACTGTGAGGGAACAGTGAGGGAACGGTGAGAGAACAGTGAGGGAACAGTGAGGGAACGGTGAGGGAACAGTGAGGGAATGGTGAGGGAACAGCGAGGGAACGGTGAGGGAACAGTGAGGGAACGGTGAGGGAACAGCGAGGGAACGGTGAGGGAACAGTGAGGGAATGGTGAGGGAACAGCGAGGGAACGGTGAGGGAACAGTGAGGGAACGGTGAGGGAACAGTGAGGGAACAGCAAGGGAACGATGAGGGAACAGTGAGGGAACGGTGAGGGAACAGTGAGGGAACAGCAAGGGAACGATGAGGGAACAGTGAGGGAACGGTGAGGGAACAGTGAGGGAACAGCAAGGGAACGATGAGGGAACAGTGAGGGAACGGTGAGGGAACAGTGAGGGAACAGCAAGGGAACGATGAGGGAACAGTGAGGGAACGGTAAACGAACAGTGAGGGAACAGTGAGGGAACGGTAAACGAACAGTGAGCGATTAGAGTCCTGCTCTCTGGCTGCTGTCGCCTCAGGGTAACAGTCTGAGTGAAAAGTTTCCTGGAGCTAAAAATCAATGATAATCTGAGGCGACCTGGTATGACACACACACACACACACACACACACACACACACACACACACACACACACACACACACACGTTTGTTTTGCTATCTTTGTGGGGACTTTCCATTGACTTCCATTCATTTCTACAGCCTAAACCTGACCTTTACCCTTTTCCTAACCCTAACCAACCAAAACTCAATTCATACCTTAGCCCTAAATCTGACCACCTGACCCAAAAACAGGGTTTCCCCTCGTGGGGACCAGGCTCAGGTCCCCACGAGGAGCGATTGGTCCCCACAACGTAGCATATGTCAGGAAAATCGTCCCCACAAGGTATTACAAACGCACACACACACACACACACACACACACACACACACACACACACACACACACACACACACACACACACACACAAACACACACACACACCATAGCAAACAGTTTGTTTCTGTTTTTAGCTTTTAGCTGCAGTCAAATACAAAGTAGCTCTATAGAAAATGTCACCTTGCTGCTGTTCTACTGCCCCTAGTGGCCGGTTGGAAGACTGTATCATCCCAAAGTGAAATTAAATGGCGTCGTAACTCGTCACTTCATAAACCGTAGAGACGGAAATATTTCAGTGTCCATCGATTCGATTCTTCTGTTCAAACCAGAGATTCAGTTTAAATTAAGAATAAAAGAGTGAAATAAACACAACAGTTATGTAAAACACTTTGATAATGCACCAAATTACTCCGGGTTATAATTAAACATAAATATGTTTGTGAATTTACTAGAATTAACATTATGTTTAAAACAAAACAGCAGCGTGCTTTTAAATGAAGTCTGGAGTTTAATTTGTTTCATAATGAACCGATCAGAGCAGCTAACGGCTAACAGCTGCTAGCCCAGGTTTAAACCAGCGGTGGGGTCGGGCCGCGGCGCTGAGCGGCTGACAGACAGACAGACAGGTACCAGTACGGCAGAGGCAGAACAGAGGCGGGTTGAGTCGGGTCGGATCCCTCCGGCGGATGTCAGGGCCGGTTACAGCGTATTAAAGATATACAAACACACAGTGTGTGTGTAACAGCCTGGGGCCAACGCATTCAGCCTCCCTGACTAAAATATTAAAGCAGAGAGGATCCGGCTGAAACGTGGAATATGACAGGAAATCAGCGCCGGCTGCAGGAAAACGGATTCAGACAAACAGAAACTCTGGTTCCTCTGAGGAACCACAGCTGGGCTCTGATTAAATGATCCAACTGGGCCAATTTCACACCGTAAGGAGCAGAAAATCGGCTTAACCTGATGACTGTGGGAACAGAAGCTGTTATTTCCTTACATGCAGGCCTGTTGTAGGTTTGGACCAGGAGATGTTTGCTCTCATGTTGCATCATCCTGCAGTTCAACGAGAATCGGAGGAGACAAACTGTTGGAGCTGAAAACGAAACGTTTTCTCTCTTTATGGGATGAAACGTTTGAGCTGCTGCGACTTTAATCTGTTCTGGACAGAAAGATGCTTCAGCCTGCGGCGCTTCACAAGCAGGGAGAATATTTCACCACATGCAATCAGAGAATATCCAAAACCTTTGACCCAAACTAACATTTATTATGAGTTGAGTAAATTAAGCTGATATTTCTTTCTGTAAAGTTCATTTTGTCTTATTTCAGATGTTTGCAGTCAAACTAACATGTTTGTTTTTCAGTGTAACTGGACCTTTCTGGCCTCAGGTTGCTGCTGAGCGCTACCCCGCCAGCAGGGGGCGGTACTCACCGGCCTGCGGCAGCATGGAGGTGTACACCTTGGGGTCGATGGCTCCCATCGGCGGCGGCAGCAGCGGGTTGGTGAAGCTGCGCAGGGGGTGCGTGGGCCGGACGCAGGCCGTGGGGATGCTGCGCCCGGCCGCCGCCTGGGCCTCCTCCGAGGGGCCCGAGGCGGCGGGGGCCCCGGGGACGGGCCCCACCGGGGGCACCAGGTCGGCGGCGGGAGCGGCAGAACCGGGCAGCAGCGGGGCGGCCGGAGGGGGCGGAGCCTGCTGCTGCAGCAGCGGGGCGGCGGAGGAGTCGGACGGCATCGCTGACAGGAAGCAGAAACAGGAGGAGAGTCCAATTAGAGCGACTGTCTCTGGTAGAGCAACGTCTGAGGAACATCAGAGCCAAACGGCTCCGACTGCGGCGCTTTGAGGAAGAGACCAGATGTCAAACAGAAGAATCTGATCTGTGGATGAAATCAAGTCAACAGCCACAGAAACCAGAGGAAAAACGAATCTACAGCAGAAAGAAACCAAACAGAATAAAATACAATCAAAGCCTTCACAAAACATCAGGCTGGCCAAGAATAAAGGGGAAAATTCCCTTTTATGCTTTAAAATAAAACACTGTAGGACTGGAGGTTTGGCTCTGCTGAACTCTGACCTGAATGAACCTGGAGGTGAAGCTCTGCTGAACTCTGACCTGAATGAACCTGGAGGTGAAGCTCTGCTGAACTCTGACCTGAATGAACCTGGAGGTGAAGCTCTGCTGAACTCTGACCTGAATGAACCTGGAGGTGAAGCTCTGCTGAACTCTGACCTGAAGGAACCTGGAGGTGAAGCTTTGCTGAACTCTGACCTGAATGAACCTGGAGGTGAAGCTTTGCTGAACTCTGACCTGAAGGAACCTGGAGGTGAAGCTCTGCTGAACTCTGACCTGAAGGAACCTGGAGGTGAAGCTTTGCTCCGCAGCAAAGGGACAAATAACCGTTTAACTCAGAGCCACTCAAAGTTTTATTCTCGCTCTCTGCGTCGGCTACGCTACGCACAGACCTGTTGCCGTAGCAACCAGCAACAACGGCACTTTATGCATCAGATTCAACACCAAAAGAGACGTAACCATTTCCCACTCAGCAGAACTTGGACTAGGACGTTCCGGCTCTTCGTCCTCTTGTCTCATGGTTTTAGTTTTCCGCTACACATGAAGCGTTTTTGCCACCAGCTTTTGGTAGAAGTGAAGCTAAGCGGATATAAATGGAGCCTCTGTTAAAGCCGTTCTACTGATTTCTCCACTACAGTAAAACATTTCAGTTAAAAAGCCGAGTTTTTTTAAAGCTTTTATTAAAACCGATGAATGTTTTGTGCTGAGTGTCTCTCTAATGAAAGAGGTCAGAGATAATAACACAGAGGAGGCGGCTGATCTGATCTCCATTAGCACTTTCCCGTCACCGTGACGACAACAAGCCTCCATTACAGCCGGGACTCAAACAACAAAAGCTCCTTTTTGAAACGGTTTGTTGTTTAACGGCGTAAAGTTTCTAATTCTGACTTTACTCAGTAATTAACAGAAGACTGTAGCTTCAGCTCTGCCCTCGTTTTCTCTCCGTTTCTTATCATCTCTGCGCTCCGCGGTTAGCGGCGCCGCCCCGAAGGCCGGCTTTGATCATGTGCTCTGCGGGCAGCGATGGGCCTCCTGGGTCGCCGACGACTCGACGACTGAAGCCGCTCCGCCTCCCCGCGCTGCCGTTAGCTCTCTGACACGAGCCGAGCAGGAATTAATCAATTACTGAATTACTGCTCCCAACCTCGTCGTTAGCCGTTCGCTGCGGCAGTAAAACCAGGATTAACGGCAAGAAAAGCAGGAAAGAGAACAGAGGAGCTGGAGACGTTTACTGACCTGAAAACGGACAAACGAAGAGTTTCACTGTCTTCACCGCCCACAGATCGGATACAGAATAGAGACAGAAGAAGTGAAACTCCATGTGAGACATAAATAATCTGTCCTGTTGTCCTCAGGAAAAGACAAACATCTGTTTTAAACAGCAGGATTTCCTCTTCAGACAAACTGGAGGACGATCAGATTATCAAGATGCTCTACACAGAATTTTAAACTGTTTAGATGATTATACAAAATTTGTTTCTTGTAAGTTTTTCTTCTTCCATTTGAGTTTCCACTGTTTCTAAAAACAACTCAAGCTATTTAATAAAAACACCCAGTCACTGCTTGGGAATAAGTTTGTTTTTATGTCTGGAAAACGAGACACTTCAAAAACCTCCAGACTGTTGAGCCACAGTGTCCCGTTACCTAGCAACCCCAGCGGCGTTCTGCCCGTTACCTAGCAACCCCAGCTGAGCTCCAGCACATTTGGTCAGCCAGTTTTACCGCTGTATGCGCTGTACAATGGCTGCTGGAAAAGACTTAGCATCCAGAAACCACTTGCTGTGGTCTTACTGGTTGTACAGGAAGCTCCACTCCTGCTTTTCAAAGACGTAAGATTGCATAATTGTACAGCTGTTTGCACTCACATGTCGGTACCTGGTGTGTGATGTTTGGTACCTGGTGTGTGATGTTTGGTACCTGGTGTGTGATGTTTGGTACCTGGTGTGTGATGTTTGGTACCTGGTGTGTGATGTTTGGTACCTGGTGTGTGATGTTTGGTACCTGGTGTGTGATGTTTGGTACCTGGTGTGTGATGTTTGGTACCTGGTGTGTGATGTTTGGTACCTGGTGTGTGATGTTTGGTACCTGGTGTGTGATGTTTGGTACCTGGTGTGTGATGTTTGGTACCTGGTGTGTGATGTTTGGTACCTGGTGTGTGATGTTTGGTACCTGCTGTGTGATGTTTGGTACCTGGTGTGTGATGTTTGGTACCTGGTGTGTGATGTTTGGTACCTGGTGTGTGATGTTTGGTACCTGGTGTGTGATGTTTGGTACCTGGTGTGTGATGTTTGGTACCTGCTGTGTGATGTTTGGTACCTGCTGTGTGATGTTTGGTGCCTGGTGTGTGATGTTTGGTGCCTGGTGTGTGATGTTTGGTACCTGCTGTGTGATGTTTGGTACCTGGTGTGTGATGTTTGGTACCTGCTGTGTGATGTTTGGTACCTGGTGTGTGATGTTTGGTGCCTGGTGTGTGATGTTTGGTACCTGGTGTGTATCCTCGGTCCACCGTCAGGCTGGGGAACGGCATGGGCCTGAGGCTGAACTTGTTGTGTGTGAAGCCGCAGGACGGTGAAGGCAGGATCCCCGGATACTGAGAGGATTCCAGCGTAGGAACCGGGATGGCGCTGACCACAGCTGGAACACAGACAGGAAGACGTTACTAGCCAAACTGGGACAGCATTAGCAGCAGGAACGGCTAGCAGACTGTTTAGCATAACTTTAGCTTCCAGTCCAACTGTCTGGAGCGGCGGAGATACTTTCCATCAGAATATATCCTTTAAAATGTATTTAAAATCATTCCTGCCATTTTCTTTACTCCTAAGATTTCAAGGGAAAAATTAGAAACATCTGATCAAAGAGAGACGCAGGATTTTAGATACAAACCGAAGTTTGTTGGTCGTGATAATTTTCAGAAGACTTTCGTCACTGAAAGTCTCTTTGACATCATCTGAAGTAACATCTGGTTCCATCAAGTCGAGAATAACCCGCAGTGGGAACAGCTAAGTAAAAGGTGAGCTGAAGCTAATGCTAACACGCTTCACTAAGAACATATTTAGCTCTAAAACTCTACTAAAATTCTTAACTGAGCTAATTGCAGTCAAAAAAGAAACATTTTCGATTTGCTGCTAAATTATTAAATAAATAAAAACATGAGCTGAAGTTTTTAATCTGAGCAAAGTTTCAGGAAGTCCTGATCATTCATGGAGCTTCTTTAGAAATCTGCAGTGTTAGCCGCTACATGCTAACACAGTAGCAGCTAACCCTGTGCATTCAGATGCTATTTTAGGCTTGAATAGCTCCTGATAAGCCATGTAATTAATCATATTTCATATTTGCGCGCTAAATGTAAATTCTTTTTTTCCTTTAATGAATATTTAAAAACATTCGTCTTAGAGGAACTCATCATCTCACTGACAGCTGATGATCCTACTGATGCTAACTTGGTAGCATATCTTATCAAAGAGTTGTTGACAACATGCTAGCTGATGCTAACACAGCTCGTGGGCAAATGCGGGTAACCATGGCAACCGGAGAGCGTTGTTTCTGCCAGTAATCCCTCCCTACTGAAGCCTGTAACATTTCAAAGCCTGCTCTCTCGCTCTGCTGCTTCCTGAAGTTTCTCTGAGGCGGATCAGGAGCCAGATCCCTCCGTCTGGGTCAGGAGGTGAAAACTTTCAGGCTTCAAACTCTAAAACTTATTGGAAAGGTTGTTTGGGTCACCCTGGCCCAGCTCTACCGCTGCAGGGTGTTTTTAAGATGCTGGAGTTTCTGAGTTGTTGTTTTTTAGCTGATTCTGGCAGCAGAAGCTCCACCGTTTGTCCTCTGGCTTCATTTGCAGCCATAAAAACAAAACCACAATCAAACGGCGCGATCACAGCAGAGAGACACATTAAGGTTTAAATGTCCTCGTTACCGACGGGCGGGGAGGGGCGCGGTGAAACGGCTGCGGATCCGGCTGCAGCGCTGCAGCACGGCCGGGTCTGGAGGTGTGAGGAGGAGGAAGGCAGACAGAGTTCATACTGTGACCTTGAGAGGAAACTGCAGGGAGGCGAGCTCAGTGAGACTGATTACACAGCGCCTCAGGTCTACAGCACACAGAGAGAAATCACTGCACGGCTCCTCAGGCCTGTTTGGAAGATAAGGAGCTCCCCCCAGTTCCTATTATTGTCTGAAGCTGCACGTATATATTTCCTTTTGTCTTCTCTAAAACACATCCAGGCAGAATGAGTGCAGCTGAGCTCTCTGTTGTCTCTCAGTAATCCTTCATGTTTGATTAAAAAACTCCCACACTCTCACTCTTTGTTCAGCAGGCGCTGAAGGTAAGAGACAAGAAACGGTTTCTACTCTGTTCCTCTAACATGGAGGGAAAAACGTTTCTAATGCAACGATGCAAATAAAATCTGATCTCATTTCTGTATCTGTGGGACTTCAGCTCCTCTCTGCTGGGGAAAGTTGTTTTCTGTCAGTGGTGGTTGAGCTTCTGTCGCTAACAGACGAGCTAATGTTCAGCTTTAAGCTAACTGTGAAAATGTTTACCACAATTTGCTTCTATAAATAAATTAACTAAAGTGTTGATTAACTGAAGATAAAAAAGGTCAGTCATTGTTATTCTCAGCTAAAATGCTAAAGCGATAAAGGTGAAGCTAATTTTCCATTTAGCACTTTAGCTAACTGTGAAAACACTTAGCTTCTCTTAAATTAAGTTTTCTGGATAAAAACACTAATTTACTTGGATGTTTTGTAATCTTCCAGTTGAATAAAGTTCAACATCTGTGTTGAAGTTTATTTTATTGACTGTAGAGAATTATTAAAGTAGCTATGCTCTTATTTTGAAGGGGTCTCATTACATAGCAGGTGCATTTCCTCTCTTTATATTCGCTCTTAATATTTAAGATAAACTACAGATAGTGAAGAACCAGAAATAAACAATTCTAGTATATAATGGTTTACCGAAGATGTAAATTATGTTAAAAATTGAGGCTCGTTGTTTTTTTAGGTATATTTTGAATACTTTAGCGCTTTAGCATTAGCTTCTGCTAAGTCCAGTGTTGTAGCATGTTAGTGACAGAGGAGCTAATGTTTATGATTGGTGCTTTAGGGTTAGCGTCACTAACTTTTCAGCTAGCTTTAATGCATATTAAACTTTATCTGCATTAAATTTTTATAATTTCTTTAAACTTTTTAAAAATTAAAGAGTTTCTGTCTGACTTCATCACCTCACATCTTTTCCAGCTCAGTTTCACGTCATTAAGTTTTACACTTTCATCTCTGCAGGTCCTGCTCCAGATTTTCAATCAGATGGGGGTATGAACTTTGACTAGGCCATTAAAACTTTAGATGACCTGAGGTTATGTGGTTGTGGCGAGTCTCCAGCGTGTTTTTAAACCATGAAGTTTCACACATGATCCGTTTGGTTTGGACCGTAATCTGAGAGCAGCTGTCAGGTTTCCTGTCTGGTCTCAGTTTAGTGATCAGAAGCAGAAACATTTTCACCTCTCTGGTCGGATAAAAATGAAATAAATCCTTCAGGCTCTGCAGCTTTTGTTTCCGTTTCCTCTCAACGTCTCGACTCTCTGCTCAGAAACGTTTTCATAAAGAACAAACTGCAGGAAAAGTCGATGGAAGGAAGACGGATCCTGAACTTCCGGCTTGGTTTCAGTTTCTGCTCGCTGCAGGCCGGATCAACCTGTAGCCTCCCAGATCCATCAATATTCCCGATCAATACCAGTATGGATCTGGCCCAATCGTCTCTGGTCATCTGGCTGCTGTAATCAAACTGCTTCTCTTAAAATGATTGCAGCTCAAATCGACACAAATGAAATCTGCTGATCAATACGTCCCGATCGACGCTGCGATCGATGGAGCTGAACGGGAGAAAATGTTGTTCAGGTTTCCTGGCAGCAGCGCTCCGACCGGAACGTGAAGGGAGAATCCGGACGGAGATCTGGACCTCAGCCTGAGGACGAGGCAAAGAGCCGAGCGACGGCAGAGCCTCCGAACGTCCAGGAGGAGACTGAGCGAAACACTGGAGACGGTTCAGACGGTTCTGACCGACCCAGATGGTTCAGACGGTTCTGATGGTTCAGACCGACCCAGATGGTTCAGACGGTTCTGATGGTTCTGACCGACCCAGATGGTTCAGACGGTTCTGATGGTTCTGACCGACCCAGATGGTTCAGACGGTTCTGATGGTTCAGACCGACCCAGATGGTTCAGACGGTTCTGATGGTTCTGACCGACCCAGATGGTTCAGACGGTTCTGATGGTTCTGACCGACCCAGATGGTTCAGACGGTTCTGATGGTTCTGACCGACCCAGATGGTTCAGACGGTTCTGATGGTTCTCACCGACCCAGATGGTTCAGACGGTTCTGATGGTTCTGACCGACCCAGATGGTTCAGACGGTTCTGATGGTTCTCACCGACTGCGATTTGTTTTCTGCAGAGACGCGTTTTATCTGCTGATCAGTTTGACTTCCTGTAGCAACATCAGCAGTGACCTCAGAGAAGCAGCTATGGAGCTACATTAGAGCCATGAAGTTTGCTGCAAAAATCATTTTGAAACTGAAAAAAGAAATAAAAAAAATATGAATCTGAAAAGTTTTCAACTTTATTCAGCTTTAATGTTTTTCTGCGTTATTTTATAATTTCAAACTTTTTTTCAATTTTTATTCAGTTCACTTTTTTTACATTATTTTTTAGTTACAAAATTATTTTTATTCAGTTTTTTAAAAATCAGTTTATTTTTATTTTTCGTCAACATTTTTTATTTTATTTTGGACCAAAACACAGAGGATAAGCAGAGCAGAGGAGGAAATTTAATGGTCATTTATATTCTCCCGTAGTTATTTATATATAATGAGATCAAATAATTTTATCTTCATTAATATTCAGTTATAACTGAGGCAGAAAAATGAAAAAACGTTGAAAAGTTGAAAATTATCCTGCAAACATTTGAAGATGGAAAATACAAACATGAAGCTGTGTGTGTGTGTTCCTGTGTGTGTGTGTTCCTGTGTGTGTTCCTGTGTGTGTGTGTTCGTGTGTGTGTGTGTTCCTGTGTGTGTTCCTGTGTTCCTGTGTGTGTTCCTGTGTGTGTGTGTTCCTGTGTGTGTTCCTGTGTGTGTGTGTGTTCCTGTGTGTGTGTGTTCCTGTGTGTGTTCCTGTGTTCCTGTGTGTGTTCCTGTGTGTGTTCCTGTGTGTGTTCCTGTGTGTGTTCCTGTGTGTGTGTGTTCCTGTGTGTGTTCCTGTGTGTGTGTTCCTGTGTGTGTGTGTTCCTGTGTGTGTTCCTGTGTGTGTTCCTGTGTGTGTGTGTTCCTCTGTGTGCGTGTTCGTGTGTGTGTATTCCTGTGTGTGTGTATTCCTGTGTGTATGTGTTCGTGTGTGTGTGTTCCTGTGTGTGTTCCTGTGTGTGTGTGTTCGTGTGTGTGTTCCTGTGTGTGTTCCTGTGTTCCTGTGTGTGTGTTCCTGTGTGTGTTCCTGTGTTCCTGTGTGTGTGTTCCTGTGTGTGTTCCTGTGTGTATTCCTGTGTGTGTTCCTGTGTGTGTTCCTGTGTGTGTTCCTGTGTGTGTTCCTGTGTGTGTTCCTGTGTGTGTTCCTGTGTGTATTCCTGTGTGTGTTCCTGTGTGTGTTCCTGTGTGTGTTCCTGTGTGTGTGTGTGTGTTCGTGTGTGTGTTCCTGTGTGTGTTCCTGTGTGTGTTCCTGTGTGTATTCCTGTGTGTGTTCCTGTGTGTGTTCCTGTGTGTGTTCCTGTGTGTGTGTGTGTTCCTGTGTGTGTTCCTGTGTGTGTTCCTGTGTGTGTGTGTTCGTGTGTTCCTGTGTGTGTTCGTGTGTTCCTGTGTGTGTGTATTCCTGTGTGTGTGTATTCCTGTGTGTGTTCCTGTGTGTGTTCCTGTGTGTGTGTTCCTGTGTGTGTGTGTATTCCTGTGTGTATTCATGTGTGTGTTCCTGTGTGTATTCCTGTGTGTGTTCCTGTGTGTGTATTCCTGTGTGTGTGTGTTCCTGTGTGTGTTCCTGTGTTCCTGTGTGTGTTCCTGTGTGTGTTCCTGTGTGTGTTCCTGTGTGTGTTCCTGTGTGTGTGTGTTCCTGTGTGTGTTCCTGTGTGTGTGTTCCTGTGTGTGTGTGTTCCTGTGTGTGTTCCTGTGTGTGTTCCTGTGTGTGTGTGTTCCTCTGTGTGCGTGTTCGTGTGTGTGTATTCCTGTGTGTGTGTATTCCTGTGTGTATGTGTTCGTGTGTGTGTGTTCCTGTGTGTGTTCCTGTGTGTGTGTGTTCGTGTGTGTGTTCCTGTGTGTGTTCCTGTGTTCCTGTGTGTGTGTTCCTGTGTGTGTTCCTGTGTTCCTGTGTGTGTGTTCCTGTGTGTGTTCCTGTGTGTATTCCTGTGTGTGTTCCTGTGTGTGTTCCTGTGTGTGTTCCTGTGTGTGTTCCTGTGTGTGTTCCTGTGTGTGTTCCTGTGTGTATTCCTGTGTGTGTTCCTGTGTGTGTTCCTGTGTGTGTTCCTGTGTGTGTGTGTGTGTTCGTGTGTGTGTTCCTGTGTGTGTTCCTGTGTGTGTTCCTGTGTGTATTCCTGTGTGTGTTCCTGTGTGTGTTCCTGTGTGTGTTCCTGTGTGTGTGTGTGTTCCTGTGTGTGTTCCTGTGTGTGTTCCTGTGTGTGTGTGTTCGTGTGTTCCTGTGTGTGTTCGTGTGTTCCTGTGTGTGTGTATTCCTGTGTGTGTTCCTGTGTGTGTTCCTGTGTGTGTGTTCCTGTGTGTGTGTGTATTCCTGTGTGTATTCATGTGTGTGTTCCTGTGTGTATTCCTGTGTGTGTTCCTGTGTGTGTGTATTCCTGTGTGTGTGTATTCCTGTGTGTGTGTGTATTCCTGTGTGTGTTCCTGTGTGTGTGTATTCCTGTGTGTGTGTATTCCTGTGTGTGTGTATTCCTGTGTGTGTGTATTCCTGTGTGTGTGTATTCATGTGTGTGTGTGTGTATATTCCTGTGTGTGTGTATTCCTGTGTGTATTCCTGTGTGTGTTCCTGTGTGTGTGTGTATTCCTGTGTGTGTTCCTGTGTGTGTTCCTGTGTGTATTCCTGTGTGTGTTCCTGTGTGTGTTCCTGTGTGTGTTCCTGTGTGTATTCCTGTGTGTATTCCTGTGTGTGTTCCTGTGTGTGTTCCTGTGTGTATTCCTGTGTGTGTTCCTGTGTGTGTTCCTGTGTGTGTTCCTGTGTGTATTCCTGTGTGTGTTCCTGTGTGTGTTCCTCCTCGTCGCTGTTCGGTTCTGTGGTTCCTGTTTGACGCGGCGTCTATAAACAACAAGGTGGAAGATGAGAAGAGAGAGAAACCCTAAAAGCCCGGCGGCGTCCTGAGAGCCGGATAATTACTCTGAGATCCAGATCCAGAACCAGATCCAGAACCAGAACCAGATCCAGAACCAGAACCAGGTCCAGAACCAGAACCAGAACCAGATCCAGAACCAGAACCAGATCCAGAACCAGAACCAGAACCAGATCCAGAACCAGAACCAGATCCAGAACCAGAACCAGATCCAGATCTAGAACCAGAACCGCAGCACGCAGGCAGAATGGAGGCTGTAATTAGACGCTGCTGCTGCTGCTGAACTAGATCTGCTTCACACTGAGACTCTGAAGATGTTCAACATCTTCGGCTCGGTGGGAATTAAAGCAGCTTCACACACAAACCGCAGAAACGAGGCAGGAGCAGCAGAGGCGTTACCGTGGCGATGAAACAGGAGCCTGATGTCGGATTAAAAGGCTACATTTGCCCCGTGTTTAATTTATTTATTCTATTTATTATGAATCAGCTGAAGGCGGGGAAGTCATGCTGCCTTGCAGTAAGAACGTCCTAGTCCATACCTCAACCTGAGGTCGCCTGCTGGTTCTGTCTGGGTTCTCCAGCCTCCTCTATCAGTCCAGAGCCATGACAGTCAGGCTAACCCGACTAACTGAGTTCTTCCCTCCAGGGCTGGAGCAGAACCGACTCCATGACGCTGGAGCTGCTCCAGCTGCTGCAGCTGCTGCAGCTGCTGCAGCTGCTGCAGCTGCTGGAGCTGCAGCATCAGAAGCGTTGCCACTAAATACTTTTTGTCTTTTTTCTAGTCCAAATATTTTATAAAAATAAGACAAAACTAAATATCCAGTAACTTTTCAGATAATTTTCCATTAAATCTGATGAAAGAAAAGAACTCGTTCCTCTGGCAGATTATTGGATTATAATCCCTGATGGCAGTAATCTGCTGCTGTAATCTGATGGATTGTAACTGTGATCATAATGAGACATTTTTCCATGAACTTGTTCTTTTAAGGAATTTTTGACCTAAATAAGCTTCTATATTTGGAGTCAGTCAGTTTTATCTAAAGTGGATTAAAACACTCGCAGTCGATCTAGATTCATAATATTTGGTCGTTTTGGGAGGTTTTGGATCTTCAGCTGTTGGAGTTTAAGTAAAAGGAACAAAGATTTTTTGTTCTCCCCACCAGGCGTCCATCATCTCCTCATTTCGGCCCAAATTATCTTTTAATAAGCTCCCTGAAGGACGAGAACATCCAGCGCCGGCGCCTCGCTTCCGGCGCTGGAATTAATGCTGCGAATATGAAACAACTCATCAGAGCCATCACCCAGGAGGAGGAGAGGAAGAAAAGCTCTGGAGTTTAAAGGAGCGAGCCGGAGCGGCGCTGCTGGAGGTTCTGGACGGCCCGGTTCTGGACGGCCCGGTTCTGGATAATAACAATAATCCAGACTGACGTTCGTCAGGAATCATCCTGAGTTTCTTTATCCTCATCAGATCGACGAGCAAACAGAGCAGGAATGAATCGGCTCTGATATCTGAAGGAGCAGAACCAGCAGAAGTCCAGTTCTCACACACACACACACACACACACACACACAGACACACAGACACACACACACACACACACAGACACACACACACACAGACACACACACACACACAGACACACACACACAGACACACACACGTTTGTTTTGCTATCTTTGTGGGGACTTTCCATTGACTTCCATTCATTTTTTCTCATTTCTACAGCCTAAACCTGACCTTTACCCTTTTCCTAACCCTAACCAACCAAAACTCAATTCATACCTTAGCCCTAACTCTGACCCCTGACCCAAAAACAGGGTTTCCCCTCGTGGGGACCAGGCTCCGGTCCCCACGAGGAGCGATTGGTCCCCACAACGTGGTATATGTCAGGAAAATCGTCCCCACAAGGTATTACAAACAAACGCACGCAGACACACACACAGTTCTTGCAGTAAGAACGTCCTAGTCCATACCTCAACCTGAGGTCACACACACACACAGACACACGCAGACACACACACACACACACACACACACACACAGACACACAGACACAGACACACACACACACACACACACACACACAGAGAAAACACCCCCACACACACACACAGACACCCCCCCCCACACACACACACACACAGACACACGCAGACACACACACACACACACACACACACACACACACACACACACCCCCACACACACAGACACACACACACACACACACACACACACACAGACACACACACACACACACACACACACACACACGCAGACACACACACACACACGCAGACACACACACACACGTTTGTTTTGCTATCTTTGTGGGGACTTTCCATTGACTTTCATTCATTTTTTCTCATTTCTACAGCCTAAACCTGACCTTTACCCTTTTCCTAACCCTAACCAACCAAAACTCAATTCATACCTTAGCCCTAACTCTGACCCCTGACCCAAAAACAGGGTTTCCCCTCGTGGGGACCAGGCTCAGGTCCCCACGAGGAGCGATTGGTCCCCACAACGTAGCATATGTCAGGAAAATCGTCCCCACAAGGTATTACAAACAAACGCACGCAGACACACACAGACACACACACACACAGACACACGCAGACACACACACACACACACAGACACACGCAGACACACACACACACACACACACACACACACACAGACACAGACACACGCAGACACACACACACACACACACACACACACACACAGACACAGGCAGACACACACACACACACACACAGACACAGACACACACACACACACACACACACAGACACACACACACACACACACACAGACACAGACACACACACACACACACACACACAGAGAAAACACCCCCACACACACACACACACACACACACACACCCCGCCCCGGTGTGACCTACGCGTGCTGCTGGGCTGCAGGTCCATGGGGATCATCATCTTGCCCCTGGTTCCCCTCCTGGCCGTGACGGACCGGTCCAGAGTGGAGATGCCGCTGGACGCCTCGTCGCCGTCGGCTCCTGGGGGAAACGCCGCGTTAGCTCCGGACGTTTCTCTGAGCAGAGCCCTGAGGTTCTGCCGGGTCGCCCGCCGGTACCTGAGTGGCTGCTCTTGCTGCCCATCTGGCTCTCTGATTGGCTGTGGGCCACCTGGGGGCGGTCCTGGCAGGCCTGCAGCGGCGAGTCGCGTCCGGTCGGGGCGACGCTCGGCGCCTTCTCCAGGTTCTTCATCTCCATCTCCTCGTGGTGGATCCACAGGTCCGGCGGCCGCAGCTCCTTCTGGCTGCCCTTACGCTTCCCGGCGCCGTGGCTGGCCCGCTTCCTGCCGGGTCAACGGGTCAGTCAGTGAACGAGTCAACGGACCGGACAGAAACATCAGAACCAGAACCCGACATGGAGAAGCAGCATTCAGCTTCTATTCACCACAGATCTGGAACTAATCGGCCGAAACACAGAGACTAGAAACCCTCCTGTTGCAGCTTGTCTTCATCTATTAAACAATGTTTTCTGTCTGTTTGTGTTTCTATTGAGCATGAAGTCGGAGCAGCGCCTCACTTCCTCTGCTGGGAGGACGAGCGGTGGATGCAGACGAGCGCCGTGACGACGACCACGCTGATGGCGCCCACGGAGACCAGGATGATGACCAGCAGGTAGCTGTTCTTCTGAGGCGTCACGCTGCCGTGCGGCGGCCGCATCTGACCAATGGGAGACTCTGCAAGCATCGGGGGGCGGGGTCAGGATATCAAACACTAAACAGTGATCAACAAACTGATTCTATCCAGACTCAACATGGCAGAAAACTGATCAAATCGTCCATCTGATAAACGACACAATGACAGTTAAAATACCAAAAAGTGCCTGATTTAATGTATTTCTATAAATAAGTAAATAACTGAGACCCTACAGGAAGAAGATGGCACAGAAAATTAAAATGGAAAAAAATACACCAAATGCTCAAACAAGACCAAAAAGGAAACGGCTGAAAGAAAAGAAAACGTCAGCACAAATAATGTCATTAAACCAGAGGAAATAAAAACCTTGTTCCACTAAATAAAAACTGACCCTGAGCAGGTTGGCTGGGACTTTATCTGAATGTTTTGTTGCTGTCGTTAAGTTGCTGCTACTTTCTCCTACTACTCTCCGATGACCTTCTGCAGAACGATTGGAAAGATGTTGGAGTAGGGGATACGAGGCTCCGCCATTATGATGGCTGGAAGAGACGGTCGCCATGGTTACGCAGCAAAAAGGCAGAAAGCAGCAATTCAACCAGACAAGTGATGAAGAAAAGTCCAGAAAAAGCAACGAGCTGCTGCATCATGAGCGGCCATGTTGGATGTCTGATAACTGGGATGAGTTAAAGTTCAGGTAATCCGTCTGCATGGAGGGAAAAACCAGAGGACTGAACCATCGAGCTGACCTTGGAGGAAAAGAGACCGAAGGAGAAGAAAGGAGGAAAAAAACCAGTGAAGGTGGAGAGAAGACGGATGAAAGGAAGAAATGAAGAAAAATGTTGTAGTGATGGAGAGAGAGGCCCTGCAGCTCTCCTCCGTTCGCTCGTCTCTCCCAATGAAAAGCTCAATCCATCAAAGCGTCCAGCTGCAGACCACGACTCCACACTGCTTCCCTTTAAACTTCCATCTAATAAAGCCGCCTCTCCCTGTTTTCCACATTCTGCATTGATTTGGTTCTGCAGCGAGCCGCCGCCGCTCTGAGGGAGCGAAGCCGCAGATCGTTAAAGTCAAACTCCTCTGTTGTCGGCGGCAGGCGGAGAAGTTGAGGAGACTCGGTCAGGACGGGCAGAATGACAGACTAATTACTCTCCTGGGCGGAGACGAGGAAAAGACTTGATTAATGACCTCCTATCATAATCATCCCACCGCTGAATGAAAACATTTAACACCTTGTTAAGTTAATGCACCTCCTGCATCACCTGCTGACTGATGGGACAAGCGGAGCAGACTGAGCCTCTTCAGTTCACCACCCAGGTTTATCTGAGCATACCGCTATGCTAACGCTGCTAATGCTAAAGCTGCTAACATTAAAGCTGCTAATGCTAAAGTTAGAGCTGCTAACATTAAAGCTGATAATGCTAAAGCTAGAGCTGCTAACATTAAAGCTGATAATCCTAAAGCTAAAGTTGCTAATGCTAAAGCTAGAGCTGCTAATGCTAAAGCTGCTAACATTAAAGCTGCTAATGTTAAAGCTAGAGCTGCTAATGCTAAAGCTGCTAACATTAAAGCTGCTAATGTTAAAGCTAGAGCTGCTAATGCTAAAGCTGCTAATGTTAAAGCTGCTAATGTTAAAGCTAGAGCTGCTAATGCTAAAGCTGATAATCCTAAAGCTAAAGCTGCTAATGCTAAAGCTAGAGCTGCTAATGCTAAAGCTGCTAACATTAAAGCTGCTAATGTTAAAGCTAGAGCTGCTAATGCTAAAGCTGCTAATGTTAAAGCTAGAGCTGCTAATGCTAAAGCTGATAATCCTAAAGCTAAAGCTGCTAATGCTAAAGCTAGAGCTGCTAATGCTAAAGCTGCTAATGCTAAAGCTGATAATCCTAAAGCTAAAGCTGCTAATGCTAAAGCTAGAGCTGCTAATGCTAAAGCTGCTAACATTAAAGCTGCTAATGTTAAAGCTAGAGCTGCTAATGCTAAAGCAGCTAATGCTAAAGCTAGAGCTGCTAACATTAAAGCTGCTAATGTTAAAGCTAGAGCTGTTAATGCTAAAGCTGCTAATGCTAAAACTAGAGCTGCTAATGTTAAAGCTGCTAATGCTAAAGCTGCTCATGCTAAAGCTGCTAATCCTAAAGCTAGAGCTGCTAATGCTAAAGCTGCTAACGCTAAAACTAGAGCTGTTAATGCGAAAGCTGCTAACGTTAAAACTAGAGCTGCTAATGTTAAAGCTGCTAATGCTAAAGCTGCTAATGCTAACATTGTTAACCCTAAAGCTCCTAAAGCTAAAGTTGCTAATGCTAAATCTACCAAAGCTAGTGCTTCATAGTAAACCTCACATAATTAGGTTTTATTTAAAAGCCGTGAAAACCTGCGGCAGCCGCAGTTTATATTTGGAGATGTTCATTCAGATGGAAATGATTTGAGAGAGGAAAGTTTTCTGATAATTAATAATCAGCTGAGCGGTTGTTGAATTACCTGAAGACAAGTTAGAATTTGGGCAAACATGGAAGGAATTGATGTGGAAGCTCCCTGTTAATTTAGCAAATCTCTGCAGCATCGCCCTGAAGGTAAGACTGAACAGTGTCCAGAATGTGTGGGGTCTGCAGACATGTTAGGTACTCAGTCCATCTGAACGTTATGGTGACATCATGCTGCCACCGCCGTGCTTCAGGAGCAGAGAACTGAAACTCTTTTATTGCTGCTTTCAGCTAAAAGAAAAAAGGGTAACACTTTATTTGAAGGGGGTGAATAAGACTGACATGACACTGTCATAAACATGTCATAACACCTGTCATCAACATGAATAAGCCTTCATGAATATTTATGACTGTTGTCATAAAGCGTCATTCGGTAAATTATGACACTTTTAATTCAAAGTTGACATTATTCAAAATGTCTTTGTTATGATAACTTGACATTAACCAGGAAGTCATTACTGATATAAATCTGTTATAAAAGTTTTACTGATTGCACTTTAAAAATTAGGTAACTTTATGTTATTAAAGGTAAAGTTTAAACAGTGATGATTTCCTGGTTAATGTCAAGTTGTCATAACAAAGACATTTTGAATAATGTCAACTTTGTATTAAAAGTGTCATAATTTACCGAATGACGCTTTATGACAACAGTCATAAATATTCATGAATTCATGTTCATGACAGGTGTTATGACATGTTTATGACAGTGTCATGACAGTCTTATTCAACCCCCTTCAAATAAAGTGTTAGTGAAAAAAGTTTGAGTTGGATTTGTCTGCAGGTTTCAAACAACCTGCTGAAGAGCTGAAAGAAAAATAAACTTCTAAAAAATGAGTCTGTTGTGTTTCATTTCTGAGATGCAGCAGACTGGTGTATTTTTATTCTGTTACATTTATAATGTGCAGCAAACAAAGGAAAGAGCAGAGGAAGTGAGTGACTGCTCTCATAAGCTACTTGAGGGAAGATTTAGGAAATTACAAAGGCTAAAGATGTTAATGCCTCCATTACAGCAGCTGAAATGCCATTTTCCCTCCTGCATAAATCGCAGATATTTTTAACTTTAATTGCTTGGCGCTATCAGCAGAGGTATACATCTTGACAACGGCGAGCGCCGGCCTCCCTTGGGAGAAGAAAGGGAAAATGAAGAGGCAGCAGAAGAATCGCTGCTGCAGCCGGGCGCCACCCAAACCGCCGCCGTCCAATCAGCAGCCGGTCTGCAGGAAGTGACCTTTGGTCAAGAGCTGGAGGTGACCGTCCGCCACAGCTCATCTTTTACAGGCGGGCCGAGGCTCTGCGACACAAACGGCGAAGCAGCGATAAAGATAAAATGCCGCTGAGCTGATGAACGAGGATCCGACCCGCCACGAAGCCGGAGGAGGTCAGAGGTCAGAGATTTATGGCGACTGCCGTCTGCTAAGAGTTTACGCTCCTCACTGTTCAACTGCCGTCCAAACAACGGCAGCATCAGCCCCAGATATTGACTCTGACCTCTGACCCCTGGAGGAAAACCAACCCAACAATTTCTTTCCATGGAGCAATAAAAAGAAAACGGCTGGGATGAAACCGGTGATTTACAGCAGCAGGCCGGGCTTTTAGAGCCGGCCTCAGCCTGCAGCCGGGGTCAGAGTTCACAGCCGTTATTAGCCTTAAGCTAGTCATTAATGGCTGAATTAACGGGGATTCTTATCTCAGCAGCAGTGCTGAGCACCACTGACTGAAAAGTTAGATACTATGAACCTAAAGCAAAAATATAAACGTTATTTATGATCAGCTTTAGTTGTGGAAAAGACTTTATCCTTGGAGACGATAAATATCCGCTAACGCTAAACAACTAAATCAACATGATGCTTAGCAGAAGCTAAAGCGCTAAAACAAAATGGTATGTAGAGGAAGCTAATGCTAAAGTGCTATTCAAAACAATATTTAGCAGAAGCTAATGCCTAAGCGCTAAATTCAACAATGCTGACATGTTATTTCACCCTGAACACGTTTTTAAATTTTCTGTGAATTTTGCGCTTCAGGAAGTGATTCTTTGGATCTGACCTTTGACTCATGGCTTCAGTTTCATTCTTGTTCAGTTTTGCTAGCTCTGTTGCTAATGTTGCCTAACTGACCGCAGCAACAATTCAGGCATCAGTAGATTTTAAACAGTTTACCGCAGAACTACAGCAGTGCATTCTGGGTACAGAATAAACGTCATTAGCTGCGCTGCGCCCGGATGGGGACGTGAGGAGAGGAAATGGACCTGGTCTGTAAACAGACTCCAAAATAAGAGCATGAATATAAACATTGACAGCCAAATCTTCAACACACTTTAATCAACTCAAAGTTTGGAAAATTAAAATTTATCTGGAAATAGTTTAGTGGAAGCTAAATGTTTTCAAAGTTAGCAAAAATGCTAAATTAGCTCTGGAGTTAGCGCTGTAACTGTAGCAGCATCCACACTGAAGAGTGATGAAGGGTTTTTGGTGTGAGGCGTTCAGGGACCATAAAAAGATCTGATTTTTGAGTTTAGCCAGTATTTATCATTCTGAATGGAGAGAAACTTTAAAAATAATATCAGTTCATGTTGCTGTAAGTTTTCCTGCTGGAAAATGAGTTGAAGTCAAACGTTTAATCTCTAGTTAAACGTATTCAGACTTTTTAAAGCGACAGCGTTGCTGTGAACTCCTGGTCCGTTTTCTGAACCTGCCTGTCACATTTCCAGACTTTTCCTCCTGCGGTGGAAATTAAACGATGCTAACGCCGCTGTTTCCATCGGTCAGCCTGGAGGACGTAAAACCAAACGCCTGATGTTTCCATCCGTTCACAGCGGCGCTGACTGATCGCCTGATTGTGGGTCTAATTTAATTTTGCTGCTAGCGGCGATGCTAACGGACAGCCAATTGGGTCGGCAGCAGAACTTCAGATGTGGCTCAGCACCGAAACAACCAGCAGAACCGTTCAGAATATTAACACTCTACAACATGGCCGCCGGGCCGTGAACGGGTCAGGGCCCGGCGGTTCTGCTGCCCGGCCCGGTAACGGGTTCTGACAGTCGGCCCCGGCTGAGAAGCAGAGATGTGGTTCTGGTACCGTTGATGCTGCTCCTGTCGATCAGGTTGGTGTCGGACGGCCAGAAGGCGTGTTCTCCCCGACCTGCAGGGCAAAGGTCAAAGGTCAGCATAAACAGAACCAGCAGAATCAACAGAACCAGCAGAACCTGAGTAACCGGTTCTTTCCTGACCCGTTGGACCTTCTGGACACCATCTGGACTTTTCAGAACCGGTTTGTGATTCTGGATGTTCTGATCAGTTGAAGATTTTCTGTTTCACCTCCAGTTTGTTTCTCACTGATCTCTGGATTCTGATGGTTTTATGAACAGAAGTGAAAGATTCTCCATCAGCTCGTAGAAACGGACCTGATCCACCAGCTTTACGTTCATTCAGCTCTCTGACCCGAACGCAGGCCGAGCCGCGGCTCGGCAGGGGGAACGCCGAGCTGAGGGAACGCCGAGCTGAGAGAACGCCGAGCTGCAGAGGGAACGCCGAGCTGAGGGAACGCCGAGCTGCAGAGGGAACGCCGAGCTGAGGGAACGCCGAGCTGAGGGGAACGCCGAGCTGAGGGGAACGCCGAGCTGAGGGAACGCCGAGCCGCGGGGAACGCCGAGCTGAGGGAACGCCGAGCTGAGGGAACGCTGAGCCGCGGCGCGGCAGAGGGAAAGCCGAGCTGAGGGAACGCCGAGCTGAGGGAACACCGAGCTGAGGGAACGCCGAGCCGCGGCGCGGCAGAGGGAAGTGGCGGCGCTCTTTAAAACCATCTTTCTGACGCTGGTTTCACTTTCAGCTCAGAAAGGTCTCAGATGTTGAAGCGTTTTGTTTAAATGAGGCTGAAATGGACCAGAACCAGAACCAGAACCTTTGAGCTGAACCAGGAAACGCCTCAGGCAGGTCAAAGTGTTGCTGAGGGATGAAAGGATCAAATAAATATTTAACAATAAAACATTCTTCTGCCATGTAAGACTGATGAAATGTCTGAAGGCTTTTTCTGCATTAATAAACACATTTCTATTAAAAATCATATGTTGCACCTGTATGGTGGGTTTTGAGGCTCATCTAAAGAAAAACCCATTAAATTATTAAATTGTTTCTGGTAAATCTGGGATGTTTTTCCTCTGAACTCTTTAACTCGTCATGAATAAAGAGACGTTCTGAGTGAAATAAACATTTTATATTGTAATTTGTGGAATTCAGAGAAATAAAATCTGTGAAAAAAGCAGAATATAGGACGACCTGAAATCAATTTAAAACCTAAACAGATTTAAAATGTCCTGATTTACATCTGTGTGGTTTATTATTTAATCAATATTTTACTGTAGGAATTAAAAGGGATTTTTCTGCAAGTAAATTTAACATGATTGTAATTTTTTAACAATAAAAAATATTCTGGAATCTTTTGCGTTTCTGGAGCAAATCTTTACTTTTGGTTTCAGTAAAGTATTTCAAATGAAGTCAGAGGAAACTGGAAGAGAAAATGTCTTTTCTGTGGTTCAGGCTGCGAGATAGAGAGAGAGAGAGCAACACTTTCAGCAAGTAACAGGAAGGCAGGGCTTCTGAACTTTTAGCCTTCAGGTGGTTTAAAATGTGCTGGATTTAGAAACGTTGGCAGCTGAACTAAAGGTGAGAGAACAGAAACTAAACGATGAAGATCAGAAAATCACTAATGAAGAAAAGAAAAACGGTAAAACTGAAAATTTCACCTCAAGATGGGAACAAACTTCGTCTGTTTATGTCATCCCAGGTTTACTTATCGGTCCGATACCGATACGTTAAAGACATCGTCTGATTCCGATGCTCATTCCGATATATCGTACATTGGTAGCCTGATCGTTTCAGCCTGGCTGATTTGGTCCAGGTAGCGGCTGAGCCGTTCTCCCTGCACACCAACCATCTTCAGATTTAACATCAAACTCGGCAGCGAAGCGCTAAATGTTGCTAAACAACCAGAAGGTTCCTCTGCAGCTCTGCTGATGACGCTCTGGTTTCGGTCCAGCCAGCAGCAGACGGAGATTCTGCTTCACACTGAAACTCATTACAGTTTAGATTCACAACGTTTTTATTCCCAGCCTTCATGTCAGACGAGACACGTTTCTGAGCGCTCATTAGCACCAAGCTGTGTGTTTGTTGATGAATGAACTCAGTGAAGGGAACCTTAATTACATCTGAGTTCAACAGATAAACTTCAGGATGGTTTCCAAAGCAGCTCACTGCCATTACCTCTTCTTCTCTGCTTTTTATTTGCCTCTGAAAGGATAAATTATTGTGTTGCTTAATTAGCGAGCGGTTTTTTGCTTCGATTCACAGAAACAATGTTGTTTGGATAAATTAGAGGAGCTGCTCTCTCCTCCCTTCAGTGTTTTTATTTTTGTGTGATGGTTTCCTGTGATGCTGCTGCAGCGTTAGTCCAAACGGAGGAATGTAAAACTGTCCCTTTAATGTCGTTTAGTCTGGTGTTTAGTCATCTCTCCATACAATCACATGAATACACCAAATAAAAAGACACACACACACACACACACACACGCATCCACACAGACACACGCACACACACACACACAGACACACGCACACGCACGCACGCATGCACACACGCACACACACACACACACAGACACACGCACACGCACGCACGCATGCACACACACACACACACACACACACACACACACACACACACTGTTTCTGGCTCCCTGAAGTTAAATCAGACCAAACTTCTCTTGTTTTAGAGAAATGACTAAATGACTAAAATGATTTCCATCAGAAGTCGATTAATGACTGAAAAATGCTCTTTCTAAGTTTCCTGGACTTTATAAGCAGCAATAACTTCAGTGATTCTGACCAGAAATAAGAAACCAAGTTTGCTCTGATGTATCATAAAATCTGGGATTGACATTAAAACTTAACTTAAATCAATTTAAGACTTTTTAAGACCTTGATTTTAGATGCATGAATTTAAGACCATTTGAATGAACTTTAATATTTATATTTCCACAGAAATGTAAAAACTTCATCCAGCCATCAGGCAAGAAACTCAAAAAAACTAGCTAGCTAGCTAGCAAGAAAACAAATACACAGAATATGTATCTTGAAAAAGTTATTTTTAAATAGATTTAAGACATTTTAAGTCTGCAGGGGGATGGAGCGTACCTTGGTCGTTGGCCATCTTGTCTGGAAGCTCCACTGGAACAGCAGCAGAAACAAACGAATCAGAAACAGAAGAATCAAACCTCGACTGCAGCCTGATAAAACCTGACCACCTTTAGCCGTCCTGAACTGCACCGGCTCCGACAGAGGTCCCACTCCTTTGGCGTTTTTGGCCTGAATCCTGAAGTAGTATACGGTGTCGAGGTTCAGGTCCACGACCTGGTGGGTCAGCCGGTCGCCGCTGATGGCCTCCATCACCCAGTCGTCGATGGGCATGTTCTTATCCAGGGTGTAGTACAGGATGTAGCCTGCCAAACGTTAGCAGATTTAATAAGCTGTTTGGAAGCAGACGCAGAGACAGTTTACTGTGTGGAGGCGCCGGGTGCGTCTGCTGTACTGGATGTTCTGCGCGGCCCGCCGGGTCGTTTGAATCGTCCTGCAGGACGCCCCGGGAGCAGAACAGCTCGTTAAAAACAAACAGGACTGCTCTGAAGCAGGAACAATGAGGAGACGCAAACTATTCACGTCTTTGCTCTTAGAGCGATGTCTCCCAGTATTTACCAACAGAGGCAGAAATGAGGAAGAGGTGTGTGTGCTCTGATGTGTGTGAGCGGCTGTTGGACCTGTGATCCGTCCGTTAGCCTCCATCGGCGGCTGCCAGCTGATGAGGACGGCACGCGGGCGTCCTTCCCGACTGATGACCGTCAGATCTTTGGGGGCGGAGCTTGGAGCTGCCAATCAGACATGGAGACCGGTCAGCAAAATGTGGAAACGATCTTTTCCAGGTGTGACGGTTCCTCAGGGCTCTGCTCTTCATACAGGTTTCCTTTTCTCACAATGTTCTTCAAGCATTCACTTTTAGGGATGAACAAAATATTATCAACATCTGTATCAGGCAGTTAGTTATTTTATAACACATCAATCAGTCCAAAAAGCAAAACTGGGCTGATATCAACCGATGTTTATGTCCATCTTGTTGTTTTAGCAGCGAAGCAGCACAGTAACTTTTACATGGTGTCAAAATGTAGAGAAATATCTATTCAAGATGAATGACATCAATAAATATCAGTTAGCATCCATATCAGCAATATCAATATCTATATCTGACCAGATTTTCATATCTGTGTCTCTTTGTCTAGCAGACATAAACATTGTCCCACTTTATCTTAGCAGAAGATGCTGCTGCTTCATTTCTTCTGTTTCTCCTCCATTTGGGTCCAATAATGGACAAAAACTTTCTGTGTCATATCAACTGGAGGCTCAGGGATCACCCAGCCTGTTAGCTAACCCAGCTACATGTCATTTCCCATGAGCCACTAAATAAACGTTAAGCTAAATGTTCATGTTTCCTGTCTAACAGGATTTTGTCGAAGCTGAATCCAGTCCAGTTTGGTCTCCTGGCCGTTGCGTCTCGTCCTCCACAACAGAAACAATCAAAGTTTAAACGGGTCACAGAAAGTGGGACTCAAATATCATTTTGACGTCTGTTACTTTTTACACAAACACAGTTTAAGTCGAATGATTTTTCTGCTGAGCTCACAGTGTGTTAATGACTCGGGGTTTTTGACGCTGTGAAATATGTACTTTGAGTTTCATAACTATAATTTCATCTCCACATTCGGGTCTTCAGTTCTCATGTGGCTGTTTGTCTGTTTTCACCCTGTAGGACGTAAAGGGAAACTGAACTGATATTTTCTTCTATGTGAGATACATAGCTACATGTCATAAACCACTGAGGACATAAATATTAAAAAGTGCGACCAGGTTCTGGTTCCAGGTTCTGGTTCCAGGTTCTGGTTCCAGGTTCTGGTTCCAGAATTTTTTCTGGTACCATTTACAAACAGATTGAGGTTTTCAGTGTTAAGCCCAAAAATATTTGTGTAAGAACCAGAACCTCAGAAAATGCTGAGTCACTGGTTGCTATAGTAACTCCCTCCTTTACTGTTCCAAGGAGGGAATCACCATAGCAACCAGTGACTCAGCCTTTCTGAGTCTCTGGTTCTAACTCTGCTCAGCAGATTCTTCTTCTTCTTCTTCTTCTTCATGACTTCATATTAAATGCAGCTTTAAGCTGATAGGAGGAAGTCGACCTCAACTTTTATTAGAGCATTTCTTCTTAATGTTTAAACGCCAACATGCTGTGAGGAATAATTATACAATTTGGTTTAATTAGTAATTATCAAGTTTAATTTAATACAAATAATAATTTTAAAAAATCCCTCAGAGAAACTAAATATTGTCGTAATTCATATCATCCAAGAGTTGTTATGGATGTTAGCATGACAGTCTCATGCTAACAGCTAAATCCATGATGACATTCCAGGATGAAACAATCAGTTGCTAGCTAGCGCTGCTAATCCCCCTCCTTTGCTTTTGCTGCTCCTCTTTAGGTCCCCATCTGGCCGTTTGGTTGGAGACGTTGGAGTCGGGGATAAGATGAACTTCCTCCTTCTCTCTCTGCATCCACTAAGATGCTCCATGTAAAAATAAAACCTCTTTACAAGTCAGAACCGTCTGAAAGCTAAAAGATATCAAGAGCAAAAATCCTGCATGGGATCCAAACTACCTTAAACTTTATTACTTTTAATGGTGATCTTTGCCTTTTTGCTAATTCTGGTTGTGTTTCTGGGTTAAACTGAGGGGCAGCTGAGCAGAGCTGAGGCGTTCAGGTGAAAACGGCTCTCTGAGTGACCCCGGCCCGCTGTGAGGTCCAGTTCAGGTGACGTGTGGCGTCCAGGTAGCTTTTTATTCCAGTAATTTGCAGCGTTTTAATGATTGTGAAGCTTTCATTAACTTCCCAGTCGGGCTGCTCCTGCAGTGAAAATGTCAAGCACTCCCTCTCCACCTCCTTTTGACCTCCTCGTCTCCATGGAAACCAGATGGCAGGGTCTATCGGACCTTTCCTAAGTGCCTTCTTTATGAATTTCTTTCAGCGACAAAAAGCACCGCTTGGTTTTTTTGAAGTTTCCCGGCAGGACGCAGCTCAAAGCTCGCATCGCGGCGATGTCTAATGAAACCGCTTGTTAAATCTGACACTCAGAGCTGGAGGAAATTACAAGTTCCAGCTGAGTCCATGAGTGATGCTGACAACCTGTACTTCTCCTAAACACAGCCGGGGAAAGCGCTGCTTCCAGGATCAGAAATGATTAACAGCTTGTAATCAGCGCTAACACTGACCTGACAAATCATCCCTAATAATGCAAATAGTGATAATAACGACGTTATGAATTAATCAACACACGGGTAAGCGGATAAACACCATGGGAATGTCGAACACCCACACCGCGCTTCCAGGAGTTAAAGTGAAGCTTTTAGCAGGAATCCAGACGCTCTAATGGCTTCAGTTTCATCTTCAAGTTACTGATGAAAAGAACGAAGCTTTTATCAGAGTAATACGAGGAATAAAGAGCTTTACAGCAGCTCACTGCAGGGACTCTGCAAAGTAAAAGCTTTAAACCGAGGGCCTGAACATTTGATTCCATCTGAAACGGTTTCCTTTGAAACGTATATATTTGAGCGTAATAACTGCATATGATGGGCTGCAGTGAACTGGAATAAATGTCGACTTAAACGGATTTAAATTTAACTGAACTCCTGTTTCTGCTGCAGTAACAACATTTCAAACTTGATATCATTTCTGACACTTTGGCAACATTTTCTGAGTAAATGTTATTAATTACAATATGATTACATTTTACTCACATAATTAAGCTAATAATTAAAGAAATTAAACTTCATTTAAAATATAATTTTCCTGTTTGGAAAAAGAAAACAGTAGAAATATTAAAATGAACCTGAAATTATTTTATTGAACTATAACTGCTTTTCTTCCATTTGTTTGTCAATTTATTTTTGATGCAATTTTTATTACTGAGGGGAAAATAAAGGCTAATTCTAAAATAAAATAAGTTATAATTCAAAACAAATCTGTAGCGTACAAAACTTATTTTTACAGTGTAAACATGAATCCAGTCCATGCAGATTAATTCAGCAGAAGTTTTGTACGATTTCAGTCCGTCTGGTTACCTGAATATCCTTTACTAGCATCATGTTATCTACCTTAACTAGCTATGTGGGGCTAAAAGGATAAGCTAGTTAGCTAACCAGCAAAGTAAGTGCACTTAATGTTATCTATGATAACTACTTATCTGGAGCTAAACAGATCATCTCGCTAGCTAGCAAGTTAGCTAAGTGTAGATTATGTCAATGTTAACTAGTTAGGTGGTGATAAAAGCTAGCTAGCTAGCTAGCAAAGTGAAATTGATGTTATCTATGTTAACTATATATGAATATAAGGCTAAAACGATTAGCTGGCTAGCTATCAAAGTATAGTTGATGCCAACTATGCTAACTAGGAGGCTAAAAGAATGCTTGATCAGAATAAATTTGGAAAAACTTAGAGTTTTAATAATTAAAATGAATTATCTTTATTCTTCATATTTTAGCTATTGGAGTTAAAAGTCATATTTTGTGTAATTTTGGAGGACAGAGTTTAGAAACAGCTTTCAATCCTCAAGAGTTGAATAAAAACACTTTGTTACGTTTTTGTCCTCTTGTGCTAGCAGCATTACAAGGCAAAACGCTTTTAGATATTAAAGCTAAACAGCATCAGGTATGAATCTCCTGTAATTCATCCTTCAGATGTTTTTCTGAAAACGACTCTTTTCTGTTGCTGCTTGACCTACAGACCCTTTTCTGAAGCTCTTATCTCTCAACAGGTGTCTGTTGTCAATTTTTACCAGGGAAGCAGCGGAGCTACAAGCTGTGATAAAGGCACGCTCCCTCTCCTCTGTTGCTGTGAAACTGTTTTGTTGTGAGAGATTGTCTGTTTAAAGCCTCCTGAGTCGGCCGATCAGCGACAGACTGAGTGGACTCGCTCCATCTGCTGACTCTGAATGTCAATGTATTCCAGCGGGCCTCGGGGAGCCGCTGGGCTAATGCGGTTCACGCTTAATTGGGTGACAAATCCAGCAAACACGATTGTATACATCCTGAAAGGTGGAAGCGTGACATTTTGATTCCGGCCGGCCGTTGTTGCAGACAGTCGTCGTGTTGTTGCCGGGGAGAGCGAGGGAAGTTACGATGATTCTTCACTGAACCAGAACGTGTTTTCAGTCCATTGTTAAACTCCTTGTTAAAAATAATTGCTGTTCAGGAAGAAAATTCTGCAACTCATTGTTTTTGTTGCACCTGTTTTCCTGAAAGCTGCAGCAGATCATAATTTACCTCTAAACAGAAAACAGAGAAAAGAAAGCAGCTTCAAAGCAGGATTCCTGCAGGCTGCACATGAAAGATTCATCTCTTCGTTCCGTTTAATGCTAGGAGATGAAAAAAGTTAATTTTTTTCAGCTTGCACTTGTTTCAGATCATCAAACAAACATTAATATCAGACAAACCCTCAAAAAATCACTTAAACAGAACTGTCTGACATGAAGTAGGCTAAAAGTTACCAAAAAACAAAACATAAAGCCTCTGTCTGATTCAAGATCTTCAACTCACTGAGAGTTTACAAAGACTAACAGAACCAAAATGTCTTCATCATCCCAAAACCCTGGGAAAATAATGTGTGGAGCGACCTGATGCTAACTAAACCACAAATCAACTTCGTTTTTGTAAATAAACTGTCTAAATCTGTCCTTAATGGTTCTATCCGTGTTTCTGTAAATGTATTTAAATCCACAATATTTAACCTAAAACTGACTCAGTGCTGCCCTCTTTGGGTCAAAGGGAGGTTACTGCAGGTGAATTTTCGATGGCGTTTCTCAGATTTGCGCGTGATTTCTTTTCATTGTGACCCGAATGGGTCTCACTGAGCGATTAGCAGTTCACATGTCGTCAATAAAATTCTTCAATAACAGAAAAAGGTGCTAGATTTCTCAGCCCTCACTTTAGTCTTTCAAACAAAAAAGTTGCCAGAGGGTTTGAAAATTCGTCAGCAGAGCTTCATTCATCCTGACCTCAGGCCCTCTGCTCTTGGCCACGCCCCCTGTGTGTAATAACTCCGCCCACTTTGGTGGAAATACATTCTGGGGGCGGGGCTAAGGTCTC
Source organism: Poecilia mexicana (assembly GCF_051168715.1). Taxonomy (NCBI): domain Eukaryota; kingdom Metazoa; phylum Chordata; class Actinopteri; order Cyprinodontiformes; family Poeciliidae; genus Poecilia; species Poecilia mexicana. The sequence continues at coordinate 26,550,367 of NW_028263381.1, forward strand.
ACAGGAGGCTTTGGGTGCTTTCCCTCCAGTTCTGTTCAGTCCGCTTTAGTCCAATCTGGTCCATTTGTCTAGAAAGTTCGGCTCTGGTGTGAACGCGGATCGATCTCTGAAAACCAGACTCTGGTTCTCCAGACCTCAGCCTGGGTTCGGTCAAAGTGAAATCTGGTGAACATATGTGAACACCAAGCAGACCAGAGACCGCTCCAAAAACAGGAAGTGGACTACAGCGCAGGGCATTCTGGGTAAATACAACCAAAGCTAACATGCTAGCCGAGCGCTAGCAGGAGAAATGGCTCCTGGTTTTTAGCCAAAGACTAAAGAGAAAACCTCCAACTGCTAAAATCTGACGCCTCCATTTTAGTTTCCATTTGCTGAAGAAGGAAGTGGTAGTTGTGTTGAGTGTTTCTTTCAGTGGTTCTTGGTGCAGCGCCCCCACAGGCCAGGAGGGGAACAGGTTGGTCAAAGGTTTGGAAGTTTAGATCATAATCACTTCTCTTGGATGGATTTATTCCCTGAATAATGAAAGCATCATTTTAAAGCTACCTTTTGGGTTTACTTAGGTTCTGTTTGTTTTGATAATCTGAAACATTTAAATGTGACAAAATAGCAACAAAATAAGAAATAAGTTTCTTTAATGTGAACTTTTTCAACAAAAGAATTAAAATATACCAACTCCTGGATGATAACTGGAGATGTGAGCTTCGCCTGAGTCGTACCTGCTTCATACGTCGTGGCGTGGGCCGTCATGCTCCAGGTGCTGGACCTCCGACCTTTGGTTACCATGACGGCAAACTCGTACATGGTGTTGGGTTTGAGTCCGGTGACGGTGTGGCTGAGAGCCGTGGTGTCTGCAGACTGAAAACACGGGTCGCTTCAGAAACTTAAATCTGCTGAAAGTTTTAATAAACCGAGTCTGAGGATCCAGACGCCTCAACCTGCACAAACGACAGCAGAGTTCCAGAAAGTTTCCACCTGAGGATCTGATTCATGATCATCGACGAGGCGCGAAGAAGATGCATCATTGACACGATGTGAAGAAATTAAGAATGCTGTTTTCTATTATTTCCTCTGCTGCTTCCTGTGAAGGTGAACCAACTGCATCGATTTATTTTATTAGTTTCAGGTTTTATTCAACCTTTATGAATATTGAAGTCATGGTAGAGGTCAGAGGTCAAAAGAAGCGTCTTATGAAAATGACTGGGTGAGTCGGGTTTCTGCAGTTATCAATAATCAGGTTTCATGGCAACTTTACTAAAAACAAACAAAAATTATTCTGTTAGATGGAAACAAACAAAAGGAGAAATTCAGAAAGAATGAAAAAACTAAATCATCATCCAACCGTCAGTTCATCCAACGTCTATTAATCCATCCGTGTATCAGTTATCTATCCATTCAATAATTCATCCATCCACCTGAGTCGATGTACGATGGTGGAGTGTCTCTGGATTGGTCATGTGGTCTGTCTGTGGTCATGTGGTCTGTGGTCTGTGGTCATGTGGTCTGTCTGTGGTCATGTGGTCTGTGGTCATGTGGTCTGTGGTCATGTGGTCTGTGGTCATGTGGTCTGTCTGTGGTCATGTGGTCTGTCTGTGGTCATGTGGTCTGTCTGTGGTCATGTGGTCTGTTTGTGGTCATGTGGTCTGTGGTCATGTGGTCTGTTTGTGGTCATGTGGTCTGTGGTCATGTGGTCTGTTTGTGGTCATGTGGTCTGTCTGTGGTCATGTGGTCTGTTTGTGGTCATGTGGTCTGTGGTCATGTGGTCATGTGGTCTGTGGTCTGTGGTCATGTGGTCTGTCTGTGGTCATGTGGTCTGTGGTCATGTGGTCTGTTTGTGGTCATGTGGTCTGTGGTCATGTGGTCTGTGGTCATGTGGTCTGTGGTCTGTGGTCATGTGGTCTGTGGTCATGTGGTCTGTGGTCATGTGGTCTGTGGTCATGTGGTCTGTGGTCATGTGGTCTGTGGTCTGTGGTCATGTGGTCTGTCTGTGGTCATGTGGTCTGTGGTCATGTGGTCTGTGGTCATGTGGTCTGTGGTCATGTGGTCTGTGGTCATGTGGTCTGTGGTCATGTGGTCTGTCTGTGGTCATGTGGTCTGTGGTCATGTGGTCATGTGGTCTGTTTGTGGTCATGTGGTCTGTGGTCATGTGGTCTGTCTGTGGTCATGTGGTCTGTGGTCATGTGGTCTGTTTGTGGTCATGTGGTCTGTGGTCATGTGGTCTGTCTGTGGTCATGTGGTCTGTGGTCATGTGGTCTGTTTGTGGTCATGTGGTCTGTCTGTGGTCATGTGGTCTGTTTGTGGTCATGTGGTCTGTGGTCATGTGGTCATGTGGTCTGTGGTCATGTGGTCTGTGGTCATGTGGTCTGTGGTCATGTGGTCTGTGGTCATGTGGTCTGTCTGTGGTCATGTGGTCTGTCTGTGGTCATGTGGTCTGTCTGTGGTCATGTGGTCTGTCTGTGGTCATGTGGTCTGTGGTCATGTGGTCTGTGGTCATGTGGTCTGTGGTCATGTGGTCTGTGGTCATGTGATCTGTGGTCATGTGGTCTGTGGTCATGTGATCTGTGGTCATGTGATCTGTGGTCATGTGGTCTGTGGTCATGTGATCTGTGGTCATGTGATCTGTGGTCATGTGGTCTGTGGTCATGTGGTCTGTGGTCATGTGATCTGTGGTCATGTGGTCTGTGGTCATGTGATCTGTGGTCATGTGGTCTGTCTGTGGTCATGTGGTCTGTCTGGTGAAGTTTAGACATTAACATTACATTTAAATTCTGGCCCAAGTTTTCATATTGTTGCATCACTAATAATTCATTAGCCTGTAATTCTTCCTTCCAAATAAGGAGATTCTGTTTCCTTCAGTAAATCTGTGGTGAAAGTGCAGCGAACCGAGCTACGTTCTGTTTCATTGGGTCGACCCGGTCCAGTCAGCGGCTCGTCATGCCAACACAAAGTGTTTAAAGTACAGGAGGCTCTGAAGTGGCGCCTTAAACAGCAGCAGGTGGTGAAGTCGCCCATCGTTCAGCAGAAACATTCATCAGCTACAGTCAAAGCACAAGCAGCAATTAATCGTCCTGGAAACCGGAACTGGATCGGGCCGCATGCTGGAACTGGATCGGGCCGCATGCTGGAACTGGATCGGGCCCCATGCTGGAACTGGATTGGGCCCCATGCTGGAACTGGATCGGGCCGCATGCTGGAACTGGATCGGGCCGCATGCTGGAACTGGATCGGGCCCCATGCTGGAACTGGATCGGGCCGCATGCTGGAACTGGATCAGGCCTCATGCTGGAACTGGATCGGGCCGCATGCTGGAACTGGATCGGGCCGCATGCTGGAACTGGACCGGGCCCCATGCTGGAACTGGATCGGGCCCCATGCTGGAACTGGATCGGGCCGCATGCTGGAACTGGATCGGGCCGCATGCTGGAACTGGACCGGGCCGCATGCTGGAACTGGATCGGGCCCCATGCTGGAACTGGATCGGGCCGCATGCTGGAACTGGATCGGGCCTCGTGCTGCTGCTGCAGAGCAGTTTCCCTGGAGCTACATCAGCCAGAACTCACCTTGTACTTCCCGCTGGTCGAGACGCTGGACTTCCACTTGACGGAGTAGTACCGGACCTCCGACGACTTCTGGTTCTTGGTCATGGAGTTGTCGGCCCAGGAGACGCGGACCGAGTCGGAGGACAGCGCTACGGCCTGGACTCCTACTGGGGGGATCATGGGAGTGCTGGTGTCTGGCATGGGAGTTGGGAATTTATCAAAGAGGTGGAAAAGGTCGTCCTCTAACGGGTCAATGGGGTCTGATTTACACCGCAAGCATGGGGTAAATTAACGCACAGGCATGATGGTGTACAGGCAGAACGGAGGTGAAAGGTCGAGGAAGACGACAGAACACAAGAGAGGAGGAGATGAAGAGGGGAGGAGGAGGGGAGGAAAAAACCGGAGAGAAAACAGAGACAAAGAGTAAGAAGTCAGAGACAAAACCAGCCAATCGACAGCAGGAAGAGGAGCCGCTGACCCGGAGGAGGTGGAGACTGACCCAACATAACTGCCAATTATTAAACCCGTCTGCAGGTTGGTGGTTGTGGACGGCTTCCTGGGGGTCAGCGGCTCCGGCCGTTCAGACAACATGCTGCCATCAGCTGCTTCCCTCCAACCAGCAGCCAGACGGTAAAACGCTTCATCTGCAGTTTCAGCTCATTTCCTTCAGCTGTAGAGGCTCCTGGAGGTTTTTAAATCCATTTATTTAACCTTTATTTTACCAACAACAGTTCTCATCATTCCCACAAGAACAGAGCTAATGATCCCAAACCACGATGGATCTCTGCTTATTCATTTATTCCCTCCTAAAGTCACAACTTTAAAACTTACAAATCAAATTAAATCTTATCTTACAACTAAAACCTTCATTCAGCAACAGTTTGAAACTTATTGTAACCAAATCAACTCCCTGAAAACCTGAGACGTCTGGAAACAGTTGGATCCTTTAAACATGATTCTTTGTTTCTAAATGTATAAACTGTGAATGTTTTTAACCTGCAGCATAAATAAACCAGAACAGTTTTATTAGCAGAAGAAATCTGAGAGCAAGTTGCTCAAATATGCCAATGTTTTCTGAAAACATGAGGAAAGTGTCAGAATATAAAGAAATACTTTTGGTGAACCTTCAGAAAGCCTGAAGAAGAAAAGTCTGAGAACAAGAAGCACAATCAGTCCAATCTGGGATCAACCTGGAGAAGGAAACACCTGAAGGCAGCGAGGAGGAGGAACAGGCTGCAGAGCAAATGGAAGCAGAAAACAAGCTGCTCTGTGACCTTTGAACTACAGACAACAAAACCTGCTGCAAGCGCAAACATCTGCATGACGCTCAGCGTTCTCCACACAAGTCAAGGTTATTTTTAGTCTCCTGCATTTATTAAGCAAAACGGCCAGAAGGGAGGCTGAGCGTCAGGATGCAGAATAAATCATCTGCAAACGTCTGAGACTGACAGGAGGAGAAGAAATCAATAAAGAAAGAGAGGAAACATTGTTTCAGCATTAATATTAAAAATGAACAACAGGCCGAAATATTGTATTAATAACATCAGATTTATTCTTCCACAGCTTTGATCTATTGACCAATCACACAGCAGATGGACGGATGGCTGATGGATGGATGGATGGATGGATGGATGGATGGATGGATGGATGGATGGATGGATGGATGGATAGATGGAAGGATGGATGGATGGATGGATGGATGGTTGGATGGATGGATGGATGGATGGATGGATGGATGGATGGATGGATGGATGGATGGATGGATGGATGGATGGATGGATGGATGGATGGATGGATGGTTGGATGGATGGATGGTTGATGGATGGATGGATGGTGGATGGATGGATGGATGGATGTTATTTTCTTTTTCTCTTTTTCTTGTTGGTATCATGAAAATAAACCCAAACGTGTAAAAATGAAATAACTCCAAAATAAACACATCGACACTAAAATACCCTAAAAGTTCCCAAATAAACAGATTAAACAATAACATAAATATTAATAAATGACAAAAAATGAAATATGAAATAAAATGATTTTAAATGATTCATTAAAAGCGGTTGAAGAGGAGGAGGAGGAGGAGCAGGAGGAGGAGCAGCAGCTCCCGGCGCTGCTGTGGTCAAACTGGACGTCCAGCGTTGCAACAGAACTGGGGTCAGAACAGAAAGCAGGAAACGGCGCCGCCCTTCTGCACGCCTCATTCCTGATGTTCCTAACTCTCCTCTCTCTCCTCTCTCTCTTCTCTCGTCCCGTTTCCTCCGGCCGCTTCGACCCTCAGATCGCTGATTAAATAGCGGCTCGGTGGCGACTCAGAGCCGCTGCAGTGTGGGGGCGGCCAGGGGAAGACCGGGCAGTCTATTAACGAGGACCCGCCGTTAACGAGACGTTTTTATAAAGCTGGCGTATAAAAGCTGAGTGTGTGTGTGTGTGTGTGTGTGTGTGTGTGTGATCAGTAACGGCTTTAGGCTCTCTGCTCATCGACTCCTGACCGACACGTTGGAATGAAGAAACTCATCCAGATTATCTGAGCTCATTAACGAATCTCTGACTGTCAGTGTGCAGCGGCAAAAATAAGTACACCCCGTCTGCTGCCATAGAAGGAAAGCAGCCAGTCGTTATTATCACATGACTGAATGATCATGAAGAATGACAAGGATGGTTCATCCATCCATCCATCTCCATCCATCCATCCATCATCCCTCCATCCATCCATCCATCCATCCATCCATCCGTCCATCCATCATCCCTCCATCCATCCATCCCTTCATCCATCTATCCCTCCATCCATCCATCCATCCATCCATCCATCCATCCATCCATCCATCCATCCATCATCCATCCATCCCTTCATCCATCATCCCTCCATCCATCATCCCTCCATCCATCCATCCATCATCCATCCATCCATCCATCATCCCTCCATCATCCATCCCTCCATCATCCGTCCATCATCCATCCATCCCTCCATCATCCCTCCATCATCCATCCATCCCTCCATCATCCCTCCATCCATCCCTCCATCATCCCTCCCTCCCTCCCTCCCTACCTGTCAGTGATCGGGTCACGGCGCTCTCGTACAGAGGAACTCCCTCCCCGGCGTTGTTAAAGGCCTTCAGTGAGATGACGTAGTGAGAGCTCGGCTCTGAGGGAGAGAGAGAGAGACGGCATCAGGTGAGGCTCCTTCAACATCAGCACTCCAAGATGGCCGCCATCATCAGGTGAGGCTCCTTCAACATCAGCACTCCAAGATGGCCGCCATCATCAGGTGAGGCTCCTTCAACATCAGCACTCCAAGATGGCCGCCATTGTGCGGGCCCATTCATATAAACAGAGGAGGGGTGAAAGGTCACGGCTGACGTGAGCAGAATCAGTTAAATCCCTCTGCTTCCCCAGCAGGTTCTGGTCCTGACCCGACCCGAGGTTCCGCCATGTTCCCTCGGTGTCACCAAGCCGCCGCCCAGACGCCGCGCCGCATGAATTAACAGCAGGCATGAATTATGAATGCGGCGAAGCCTCAGCAGCTGGATGTGGGTTTTTCATTACGCCTCCATTACGAGACCTGAGAGGGAAATTTCCAGCGCCGCAGAAAGTCGGGTCCAATTTGTTTTGGTCTCCGCTGGCATGCAAATCGCTCGGCGCTCTGCTCTCACAGGGGAGGATGTCCCCCTGTTCAGGCGTTTCACAATTAGATTTCCACTCCAAACAGCTTTCTTATTAAATTGCCTTAAATTATTGATTGTAATTAAATGAGGGGTTTCATCATCGTAATGAATTAATGGAGACGGGGGGCTGTGTCAATACTGGCAGCAGGATTTATGAGGGACGAGCGCCTGGCAGGATGAGAATTCAAGAGGAGTCGGGTTTACAGGTGTGGCACCAAACAGGCGGGGAACCAAACGGGACGCCGGCTGCTTCCAGCCTCTAACTGGCCCAAACGGCTCAGGCCTCCCTAGCGGTCATTTAGGAGGGAATCTGTTAAGGTTACAAACCTCCTTGAAGTTTTTGGCTGCAGTTTGACGCAGCAGCTGTTCTCAGCAGAGACTTTTACTCTGAAAAGCTCAGATTAAAGTGAAGCAAAACCAACTGAGAGACACCAGGACGGCACAGACAAACACTGACAAAACGTCTCTGCTGTCACATAACGGAGAAACTTTAAAACAATATTTAAAACATCAAAATTCATAACTGGACAAAACAATCACATTCCCTAATAGTTCTCAGATGTTTTCAATATGGCTTCCAGGATGTCATGGAAAATGTATTTTTGTCCTAAAATCACCAAATCCATGAATGTTTGGTGTCGGATCAGGCCGACGTTTGTTAAACGATGAAACTTAAACATATTGTTCTGGTGGACATTTTCAAAATGGCCACCATGGTTATAATGGAGTTTATGTTTTCACTAAAATCAGCAGTAGCTACTGCCAGTGGTGGGCGGAGCTAACCAAACAGGTAGGTTCACTAACCACTGATTGGCCAACCCAGAATCTTAGGTCTGCTAATGCTAAACCAGTACACACAAGATAATTAGTGCAAGCTAGCACTAAACACTGAGAAAATGACAGAAGCTAATGCTAAATACATTAAAAACTAGCAGAAGCTAACGCTAATTACATGAAAAACAAGAGAGGCTAACGCTAATTACATGAAAAACAAGAGAGGCTAACGCTAAATACATGAAAAACAAGAGAGGCTAACGCTAAATACATGAAAAACAAGAGAGGCTAACGCTGAATACATGAAAAACAAGAGAGGCTAACGCTGAATACATGAAAAACAAGAGAGGCTAACGTTGAATACATGAAAAACAAGAAAGGCTAACGCTAAATACATGAAAAACAAGAAAGGCTAACGCTAAATACATGAAAAACCAGAGAGGCTAACGCTAAATACATGAAAAACAAGAGAGGCTAACGCTAAATACATGAAAAACAAGAGAGGCTAACGCTAAATACATGAAAAACAAGAGAGGCTAACGCTAAATACATGAAAAACAAGAGAGGCTAACGCTAAATACATGAAAAACAAGAGAGGCTAACGCTACACTGAGAAACACAAAATAATGTCAGTCGAAGCTAAATCTAAATACATTAAAAACTAGCAGAAGCTAACGCTAAACAGATAGAAAACTAACTCAACATAGAAAGTGTGAATGTATGAGGCGAGTTGGACCCGGGTGGGTCAGGGTGGGACCAGAACCCACCCAGGTTCTCGATGGAGTAGTATCTCTGCTTGCTGTCCACTCGGACCGTCTCGGCGTAGGGGCTTCCCACTCCGTAGCCGATGATGTAGCCGCGGACCAGGATGCTGGGGCTGAGCGGCGGCGTCCAGGACATGATGATGCTGTTGGGCAGCGGCCGGACGTGCAGCGAGCTGGGCTGGTCCGGAACCTGACTCTCTGCCACAACAAAACCACAGAAGAAGAAGAGTCAGCGCGACGCCCTGACAGGTCGTGTTACCCCTCAGCCTCAGATTAGATCAGATTACTGGCTGCTCCCTGGGGGCTTCACATCGCCTCTCTGAGCGATAATCCATTCAAATCAAGTTTCCGTCTCTGAGAAACGCAGTTAGCAAAGACGTGTTTGTTGTTTTTATCGGAGCGCTTCCTGCTGAGCAGAGCGTCGTGTTCCTGATCTGCAGCATGAAGAGGAATCACTAATGCTGCTGTTTGTCTTTACACTCGTCTGAGGTCACAAACGAAGCATCAGCTAATTGTTTTTAAACACCATAAGTGTTTGTGCAGCCCGCTATGTAGAAGAAATGTCTGACAGGGAGTTTTCTCAGCACCTTCCTATAGAAGCTGGTTAAAGGAGAACCAATAGGAAACTAATAGGGATCAAAAAGGACAAATTATAACAGCAGCGACTTCATTAACTTTAATCCTAATATTTTACTCTGTAGGGACTAATTAAGAGTTTAGACGCACATCGTTAAGCAACTGCCTCCTGATTCCTGACCTAAAGTTGGAAAATATGTTCTACTCACTTCTGTTGGAAGAGAGAAAATGAAGTTAAAGCCAAGTTTTGGTTTCCATTCTTGAAAAGACATAAAAAATGAATGCATAGTGTAAGAAAAACCCCTTTTGGAGGATATTAGCATTTTTCTGTGATCTTATGAAGCATTTCTGGTGATTTTAACCCAGCAGCCTTTGTTTCTCATTCTGGATGATGTTTTCTTTTCTTGGCGTTTCCTCTCCTCCCCCCTCCATCTCCCCTCCGTCCCCCGAGACCAAACCTTCGCTCCGTCGACCAGCCGCGGTTCTCCGCTGCTTAAATATTTATGTGTGTTTGGAAAGAGGAGGAAGACGCTTCGTGTTGAACAGATTACCGTCCAAATCGTTCTCCGGCGTCTGGGCGGTGCACCAGTCGCTGGAGGGACCCGTTCCGTTCACCGTCATGGCCGCCACCTGGAAGCTGTACTGACTGCCCTTCTCCAGACCTGAGCGCCGACAGAGACAGTTCGGGTCGTTAGTCCTGACATTCAGCTGTGAATAACCAAAGATGGCTGAGTGACTCTGAGGAAACATTTGTTAGAAATATTCAGGTTTTTAACCGTCTGCCTGAAACGGCCAGATGCTGGAGCAGCAGAAACACCAGAAAGGGTTAACTGGGGTAAGTTAGTTAAATGGGTTGATCAGCCGGTGTTTATGGTCAGCTGGGTTGGTTGGGTAGTTAGGCTAAGTGACTAGTTGGGTTGGTTGGTTGGGTTGTTAGGTTAAGTGACTAGTTGTGTTTGTTGGTTGGGTAGTTAGGCTAAGTGACTAGTTGGGTTGGTTGGTTGGGTTGTTAGGTTAAGTGATTAGTTGTGTTGGTTGGGCTGTCTGTTGGTTTGGGTAGTTTGGATAGTCGGGTTCATTGGTCAGATGGATTTTAGTTTGTTGGGTTGACTGGTTAGCTAACTAGTGGGTGGATGTTTGAACAGTGGAGGAGTTCAGGTAACTAGTTGCCAATCTGGTCAGTCAGATTGGTTAGTTGGGTTAGGATTCGGCTCCTTAGGTTGGTTGAATAATTTGGATTATAGAAATAAAAAGACTCACTTTAAAACTTTAGTAAAATATCATTATAGAAACAAAGGATGATTTCTGATGTTTCCCTCCAGGTGTTTTATTGTAAATCAGAAAATATCTGGAAAATCTAAATAATTTTGGTCCAGACTTCAGTTTGGTTCAGTTGTTAAGACATTTGTTCACATAAACCAGTAAATATTAACATTACAGGGTAGTTATTGTGTTCATGTGGCCATTTTACATCACCATAAGGGTTAGAAAGACGGATGTTAAAGCTTTGACTAAACATGCTTACACTGCACTGGGATTTATATATGTGTATATATATATATATATATATATATATATATATATATATATATATATATATATATATATATATATTTCCATAAAGGTTTGGTTTCCTGAGGCTCACAGCAGACAGATTAGTCTCCACCTGCAGCCGCAGACAGACAGACAGAGATAACCATCGATGAAGGAAATAATGAAAACGGAGATCAGTTTCATTCAAATCTGGCAGAGCTCATATTGAAATAATAGCTGGTGGCACTTTGAATGCAGCCGCACACACAGGCTCCCGGACGGCCATGTTTTATGCTAATAAAGGTTTTTCTGAGGCAGGAGAAGAAAACAGACATGAGCAGAAACAATCCCCCGTGTTTTATATACGTCTATATTCATGTATTTAGTTCGTCTATCGCAGCAACATTTATTCATGTTGGAGACAGAAAACACGTTCACTGAAGTCCTGCTGTTTCATTAATGGTTCATAAATCCAGCTTTTCATCTACAGATGATCCATAAAACATTTGAAGTGAATCCGTCAGAAAGGCTGGACTCACCTGTGAACAAGTACCAGAAGTTGTTGGGTTCGATGGCCTCCTGGTCTCCACGGCGACCAGTCTTCCTGTATTTGATCTTGTACGCGGTGATGATGCCGTTCTGGGCGCTGCGGGGCGGCGGCTGCCATGACACCTTGATGCTCTGAGGGAAAACAGAGAAACAAATTTGTCATCTTTCACGGTCTGTTTACTGCTCTTCAGCTACTGTGTTGTTTATTGATGGAGTTAACCATGCAGGTGCTCTCTGGTAATGAATTCACAGAGATAAAACTCCTTGGCACCAAGCACAACGGTTAGCATTGTTAGCCAGACAAAGAGCCGAGGAAGAAACGGCTCCAACGTTTACGGCTCGAGGAAATCAGGAGGTTCAGTGTGATTTAGTTTGACTTCAATCAAGAGAAAAAGGGAAAGTATGAACTTGGTTTGATTTCTTAATTATTAATAAAGGATAAGATGCAGCAGCCAGTGACTGGATGGATCTGACAACAATAAAAACATTTGAAAATGGTCAGTATTATTGTTTATAAGTCTGTAAGAATAAAAAATGTGTAAATCACTGATGTGACCCTCCAGAGTGAACAGGGCTGCTCACTCCTTAAACACTCACAGGCTCAGATATTCGATTATTGATTCTGAGTAACAAACTGATGGAGCTGATCTGGATTTTTATGGTACAAATATGCATTTTATTACATCTTTAGTTGGCAAGTTGAGTTAGTTACTGGTCATTTGATTGGACTGGTGGGACTGGTCAGTTGGTTGAGTTGGACTGGTCAGTTGGTTGAGTTGGACTGGTCAGTTGGTTTGGTTGGACTGGTCAGTTGGTTGAGTTGGATTGGTCAGTTGGTTTGGTTGGACTGGTCAGTTGGTTTGGTTGGACTGGTCAGTTGGTTTGGTTGGACTGGTCAGTTGGTTTGGTTGGTCTGGTCAGTTGGTTTGGTTGGACTGGTCAGTTGGTTGAGTTGGTCAGTTGGTTTGGTTGGACTGGTCAGTTGGTTTGGTTGGACTGGTCAGTTGGTTGAGTTGGTCAGTTGGTTTGGTTGGACTGGTCAGTTGGTTGAGTTGGTCAGTTGGTTTGGTGGGATTGGTCAGTTGGTTTGGTTGGACTGGTCAGTTGGTTGAGTTGGATTGGTCAGTTGGTTTGGTTGGACTGGTCAGTTGGTTTGGTTGGACTGGTCAGTTGGTTGAGTTGGATTGGTCAGTTGGTTTGGTTGGACTGGTCAGTTGGTTTGGTTGGACTGGTCAGTTGGTTGAGTTGAGCTTGATCAGTCACTGGTTTGGTTGGTTAAGTTGGGTTGACTGGTCCAGCCTAAGAACTTTACCAAACTGTCCAGTCAGTCCAGTAATCTGCGGCATGTTGAACGATGGAAAACGAGGCGACTAGAGCAGAGCTGCTGCTCTGCATGTTTCTGACTCTGGAGAAGGAAAAGGATCCACCAGGATTCAGTCAGTGTGTTTTAGCTGCCCCTCCTGCTCCAATGTCCATTTCCTGGCTTTAGCTGCCACCACATCAGCACCGATTACCAGGCAGTTAGCACCTGATATTCATGTTGAGTCGCACCAGCAGACGGTCCAACAGTCCAGCACACGGAGGGTCGAGCCAAGAACCCAACCCGACCTGCAGGACGGTCGATTGCACCAGAAACCTGCTGGCATCTCCTATAAACATCCATCCTGGTCTCAGATTGTCGGTATGAGAGGAATCCAGGACCGGCTGTGTTTTCATGACACTGTAAAAACAAACTGTAAATCTGATCTGTGGTCAGCACCGACGCCCGTTGAGCTTCTGTTTCTGCTGCTCGTCTGGATTCATTGTCTGCTGCGCTTCCATCTGTATGCATGCGGAGTGTCTCAGTGTGTTTGTGTGCGAGCCGGCTGTGTGTTGAATGAATTTTAATTGCTTTATTTGCATGTTAACAACCCACCTCTGCCACACACACAAACACAGATGCAGCAGATGTTGGCTGGGCCTCCTGTGAGCTCTGCTGCCATCAGCCGCTCAGCTCACAGCGACCCGGAGCGTGTTCGCCGGGCTGAACACTAATCAATGAACATTAATGGATCAGAAAAGTAATTCTGTTTTCTCTCATCAACTAATTCAGTCATAAGTTTAGCTGCTTCTTGTTTCTACTCCCAGCAGCCCGAAATGAACAGAAGCGCAGAAAATGACAACCTTGTTGCTGATATTTACTTTCTGTTGGTTCAGCTCCTCAGTCAGTCTGAGTTTTGGTTTGTTGGTATTCAGGAACAGAACCAGCAGGATTTCAGACACAGCAGCTCCAAAGTTTTCATCTGGCGAATGTATTCTGAACATTTAACACAATTCAGCTGGATTTGCTTTGTCAGAACGTCCAGCAGACAGACGGAGGCCTCAGCAGTCGGCATGTTGACAGACTGACAGCGAAGGAGCGCCTCAGGGCTCTGCGCTCTCACCAGGCCTTTTCACGCTGTAAACTTCAGACTCCCAGCACAAGTCCAAGTCCTGTCATCTGCAGAAACACTCAGATGACTGCAGTCAGCAGGAGTCAGAGGGACGGATCAGATGAATCTGATGATCTGATGATCGTAGAGTCCAGACAGGATTAGGTCCAAATTTTAAAATTTTACAAAAAAAGAAAACATGAATTAGCTGTGCTTCCAACTGCTAGCTTAAAGCGAATCAACCAGGCTGCGTAAAGCACAACTTCATAAGATATAGAGATATAAACAGTTTTCAGAGTTTCGTGCCTCTGGTAAGGCACAAACCCACCACAAAAAACCACGCAGGTAAATATGTCGCTTTTTCTCCACAGTGACAAAAATCACAAACTGTCCATAAAAACTATAAACAGTAAAATAAAGAACTGCACTTAAATTATGAACATGGACCTAAATTGTCCAGCTGCTTGTGTGGAGTCAAATATTGTTTGGTTTCTATTGATCTGAGGCTGAATCCACAATCTGCTGCTGCAGACATTCGGTTAGCGGGACCCTGTGGAGAACCAGGGCTGGTTCTGGTTCTGGTCTGGGGACGGCTGTGGAACCTCTGGAGATGAGGATGGAACTCATAAAAATCAAGAAAATGAACATCTTCAGTCAGAGGCTTGTTTTTGAACCGCTGTAACACAGACTGCTACAGGAGCTCCTTTCTGGGCACAACCATCAGAATCTACAGCAAATCTGAAGAAAGTTAAATAATCTGATTGACAGCAGCATTTAATCCCCTTTAGGATGAACGGATGAATTCATGAATACTGAACCTGTTTGCTCTTTTCTGCTGTTGCTCTTGTTTCCATGGCGAACGTTTCCTCCCAGCTCTGAGCCGACCCCGACAACGGCAGACTCAGGCTGTCATGCTGGTGGTCGGCGAGTTTCCCTCCACCAGGCGGACCGGGTATCAGACCGTTTACTGGACCGAGTATCGGACCAGGTATCAGACCGGGTATCGGACCGGGTATCAGACCGTTTATCAGACCGGGTATCGGACCGTTAATCGGACCGGGTATCGGACCGGGTGTCGGACCGGGAATCAGACCGGGTATCGGACCGGGAATCAGACCGGGTATCGGACCGGGTGTCGGACCGGGTGTCGGACTGGGTGTCGGACCGGGTATCGGACCGGGGATCAGACCGGGTATCGGACCGGGAATCAGACCGGGTATCGGACCGGGTGTCGGACTGGGTGTCGGACCGGGTATCGGACCGGGGATCAGACCGGGTGTCGGACCAGGAATCAGACCGGGTATCGGACCGGGTGTCGGACTGGGTGTCGGACCGGGTATCGGACCGGGGATCAGACCGGGTGTCGGACCGGGAATCAGACCGGGTATCGGACCATTTATCGGACCGGGGATCAGACCGGGTGTCGGACCGGGGATCAGACCGGGTGTCGGACCGTTTACTGGACCGTTTTTCGGACCGGGTATCGGACCGGGGATCAGAGCCACCACAGAGGAATCCATTAACATTTCGCAGCACCTGCTCCCTCTGCTGCTCCTCATCCTGCTGATTACAGCAGAGCTGATTAGGAGGAGCTGGGATGAAGCCAGAGCTCCTCCAAACTGCTTCCTCCTCCTCCTCCTCCTGCTTCATCACCTAATTAGCCACTTTGACAGCACATCGTTCTCAGCAGGTCTCCATGGAAATGCTACAGAAGTTAAACTCATGTTGTAACAACTCCCACAAAGACACGAGCAGCAAACCGTCCATGAAGGACGGAGCCAGAAACGTCGGCTGAGCAGAAACCCAGAGTTCCTCCCGGCTTCAGCAGCACCAACAGGAACATCAATAAATCCATTTAACTCTCATTAACGGCTGCAGAGCCGAAGCCGTCAGGATGAAGAGACAATCATTTAAAAATCACAAGAATTAATAAAATGTTTTCTGGCTCTGAATCCTTTTTATTTTTAAACAGATTAAAAAACATACAAAAATAGTGTTTAAAATAATTTTTATAAAAAATATAAAATTAAACAGATTTAACTGTTAATAGACATCAAGTCTGTTATAGTTCAGAAATAATGATTCTTTTAACATTGTTCACTTATTTTCTTAAATGTAATTATTCTTTAATTTTATTGTTTAAAAACAAAGTTCATTTCACACACCCACACCTAACCCCCCCCCCCGTTCTGACATGTGTCCTGTGCACCAGGACGCAGAGCGACGCCTGCAGGCCGATCAGGAGCGGTGAAGCCGATCCATCAGCAACATGACTCAGTTTTGTCTGAATGCTCGATGGATCTGCATGTCAGGAACATGATGACACGCAGCTGTTCAGTATTCATGCAGCCGGAGCGCAGAGGGCCAAGCGGAGCCGTGGCCTCATTGGCCGCCTGCAGACGGACCAGAACCTGTTTCACTTTTAATTTTCCCTCCAACATGAACGAAACTCTGAGAACAGAAAGAAGGTGATCAGAACCAAACATCTCACTGAAACGGAGCCGTTCAGAGACCAACCTACATATTAACTAGTTTAACCAAAGAAATAATCACACAGTGAGATGAATCTACGTTGTGATTGGCTGGTTGTTAAAGAGCCAAATAACAACCTGGGCAATAAATATATATTATTCTGTATAAATCCCAGTTATTAGGCAGAAAATATCAGAAAAATAAACCAGCAGTCACCAGAACCCCCACCTGGACCAGAACCCCCACCTGGACCAGAACCCCCACCTGGACCAGAACCACAACCTGGACCAGAACCGCCCTCTGCCCCACTGGGTCCACTGCTCCTTACTTAGAGCAGCTGCTCTTGGATTCTGTTATTGTTTTTCCATCTGGACTCTTTGCTGAAATCGATGGACGAAAACACTTTGAAAGAAAAGCAAAACTTTAAACTCGGGCTAGAATTAATTCAGCCGGTTCCTCCCGACGTTTGTATGCGGCGTTGCAAGCAGAACACACACACACACACACACGCGCGCATGCACACACACACACACGCACACACACACACGCACACGCACACACACGCACACACACACACACACACACAGTCCCACAAAGAACCAGGTGGGTAAACAGTCCCTGAATTCAATCTGTGATTGTTTGTTCTTGTCCTCTGGGTGGAAGCAGCAATCACATCGACTGTGTGTGTGTGTGTGTGTGTGTGTGTGTGTGTGTGTGTGTGTGTGTGTGTGTGTGTTAATGCCCTCTGGGTAAAAGGACCAATCACACGGAGGCCAGAATGTCTCCATTTGCTCAGTAACATAACATTCAACACCAGCTCTGCACGCGCTCAGAAAGCAAACAGAACGACGAATCGACCGACATTCATGGAGTCACGTTTGTAGAATCACTTCAACACGACGTCTGACCGTATGAACACATGAACGTCAGAACGTCTGACCGTATGAACACATGAACATCAGAACGTCTGACCGTATGAACACATGAACGTCAGAACGTCTGACCGTATGAACACATGAACATCAGAACGTCTGACCGTATGAACACATGAACGTCAGAACGTCTGACCGTATGAACACATGAACGTCAGAACGTCTGACCGTATGAACACATGAACGTCAGAACGTCTGACCGTATGAACACATGAACGTCAGAATGTCTGACCGTATGAACACATGAACATCAGAACGTCTGACCGTATGAACACATGAACGTCAGAACGTCTGACCGTATGAACACATGAACATCAGAACGTCTGACCGTATGAACACATGAACATCAGAACGTCTGACCGTATGAACACATGAACATCAGAACGTCTGACCGTATGAACACATGAACATCAGAACGTCTGACCGTATGAACACATGAACATCAGAACGTCTGACCGTATGAACACATGAACATCAGAACGTCTGACCGTATGAACACATGAACATCAGAACGTCTGACCGTATGAACACATGAACATCAGAACGTCTGACCGTATGAACACATGAACATCAGAACGTCTGACCCTCTGCAGAAAAACGGTCAGCCAGCAGAAACGGCTGATTCACATTAAAACTCCTTTCCAGGCCTGAACTCTCACATTCCTCCCATATATTCCAGTTTAGCCGCCGTTGCCATGACAACATGGCTGCCGATGCCTTGCAGACGGAGCCCAGGGCGTCGTTTGGGGCCAGAATGGGTCCACACCAAAAGTATTCACACCTTTTATACTTCTACATGTTTAAAACCAACAGAACGGAAGGGAAGCAAAAACATAGAAATGAAAATCTGAACAGTGCGGTGTGCATTTGTTTTCACCCCATCACAATAAAAGTGATGATAAAAAAGTGTTTCCATTTTGAAACAGGAAGTATTTACTTACAGAGCTTTTATTTTATCACCAAACTGCTAAGAGTAACTGCATGTAATTATTTATAGTTGATAGACGCAGAGGAGAAAACGGGGAAAACGGTAACCCTGGCAACACTTTCAGGTTCTTAGACAACATATTGGGATAGGTAAATATTGAAGAGTTAAGGTCACAAACATGGTCATGAACGTCAATAATGGAACATTAAGGTCACCAATAAGGCTGTTAAGGTAACTACTAGGGCTGTCAAGTGACCTCATAAGGCCAGTAAGTCCCTATTGGACATGCAGGTAACTGGTCCTTCCTCTGTTTGTGTGGTTTTGTGTCGGCCAATCCAAACCCGTCACAAACGATGTTTGTTTTGGTCTCATGAACCAAGGTGTGAACTGTTGTAAGCGCCTGAGGAGACGAGTCACGGCTGCAGACAGGCTGCTGAAGAGATGAAACCCGAAGTGCCGCCTCTGCTGGTGTTTCCTTCTGTCCTGCTTTGCTCCACGCTGCAGGTCTGTGCATTCACATTTCCTTTAACTACGCCGTTAAAGGCCGTTTGGTTGCTCTGCTTTCGCCACAGGATACTCCACTGTGACCTTAACCCAGCTCTGCAGGGAATTCTGGGTAAAATCCCCACATCTCCTACATACTGTATGCTCCTCTGCTGTATGTGCAACCAGCATTAACACACACACACACACACACACACACACACACACACACACACACACACACAGTGGCACTCCAGACTCCAGGAAAGTTGAGGAAATGTCACATTTGTCTCAAAAGTTGGTCTGACAGTAACAAACTTGACAAGAGCAGGAAGTTTTTTTCTTTTTCTTCCCTCAGCATCGACTTGCAGGGAAAGCGATTCAGGCAGGACCCACATACACAAACACAGACGCACAACTGCAGCGCATGACGCAGACTGTGTGACAGCCGGAGAGCGATCTGCTGGATGCTGCGGCGGCTCGGAGAACACGCCAGCCGACAGGAATGATTACAGCTGCAGGTTGGATTTAAACCTGCCTCCACCATCCTTATGACTGCAGCCACACCAAGGACCCGACACGTCACCGGCTCTGAGGTTAGCTCTGGTTCAGATGCTTCCTCTGCTCCGGTTTTACTTGTTAGCTCTGACTTTAACTCAGTCCTGTCACTGATTTTCTGGAACCAAACTTTCCTCTCGCTAACGGTCTGGGAGTTATAAAGTCATGAAGTCAGAGACGGAGGTCTGGTAAAGAGGCAGTATTATGGGTTTCAGAGCATAAAAATGCTGCATATATGAAATGACTTGAACGCCTTGAAATTGGGCCTCTGTCCCTTTAAGAACCTCCTGCTCTTCCTGAAGCTCCGCCTCCAGGAAGTCATCCATCATGGCTCCTCTATTAACCCTTTAAGGTTTTTACCAGCGCTGCTCCGAGCAGCAGCTCCTATAATGAGCTCAGCAGATGGTTGCTAATTGCTGCTGGCTAGTCTGGAGGAGCTGAGAGGGGGAGGAGCTGCGCCTCGAAGGCGGGGCTAGGTCCTTCCATGAATATAACTTTATTATATTATTGCTCTATTGTCATATTACCACATTATCCTGTTACTATGTTTGTTTTATGGTGACTTTATTATACGAGTCATTTTCTTACCATTATAATCATATTATGACTGAACTTTTTGTTGCATGATTCTCTTATTACTGTGACTTTATTCTGGTAATATTAATATCTGTGTAATATTTTTTGCATCATTTATTCTCCTACTATTTAAACTTTATTCTAGTATTGTTATAATGTTCATGTGACTAATTTAACATTTCCTTTCAGACTTTCTCAGTGTAGAGCTGCAGCTCTGCCTCCAACGCCCAGATATTTCTTTAGCTTCTTTGAATCTCTGCATGTTTTATCATTTTTATCATCAAAAGACTCGGCGCTCGTGATCTACAAGCAAAATGAAACCATGTGCAGCTTCTTCTCTTTTCAATGTGAGATTCACTGAGGAGACTTCAGTCCCAAACTCCCAGAGTCGCTTCTCATCCCGGAGAGAAAGGAGCGAGCCGCCCGGTTCTGATCCGCCGGGTTCTGATCCGCCGGGTTCCTCTTTCATCTCCAGAACAACGCCGAGTCTGCGGCGACCCGTTTGTCGTGTGACAGTGACGGCGCGGCGTTTCTTCATGCCTCCTCTCCTGATGAGGATTTTAATTCTCTGGGAGTTTCTCTGTTTGGTTTAAAGTGAAGAAGATCAGAGAGAACCGACTGGAAAACCCAAACGGATCAGCGGGATCGTTCCGCCTCTGCTGCTCTGGCTGCAGATTAACACTTCATCACGGCTGAGCGGATCAGATTCAGCAGCGACAAACACAATTCAATTAAAACTCTTTTATTTAAACACGATTCATTTCAGTTAAACTCTAAACTCCCAGTAAATCCGGCTGGATTCAGAGTTTCTGCTTCATTAAAAGCAGGTCGACTCTCTGCTCAGGGCGCTATCGGCTAAGGGGGCGCTGCTGCTGCATTTTAAAAACCAACCAAAGAGAATAAATATGAATATGCAGCCATGACTGAAGCTCTTCAGTCATGTGACCTCCAGCTTTAAGCTCCGCCCTCATCGATGGTTAATTAGCCGTTTGTTCATCACCTGTTCCTTATTAACGGATCAAACTTCTAAACCTTTTCTGTAAAGTTTTAGCAGCTAACAGACAGAAATGCTAACATCCAGCTGTGTAAAGGTCAGAGGTCAGTATCAGATGCTGAGCAGCATAGGTGGCTCTGCCTGGCCCAGTTCCTCTGTGTTTTAATGAAACGCTGGCCGTGGAGCCATTTGGAGCCTTTTGGAGCCATGGAGCCATTTGGAGCCGTGGAGCCATTTGGAGCCTTTTGGAGCCATGGAGCCATTTGGAGCCATTTGGAGCTGTTTGGAGCCGTGGAGCCATTTGGAGCCTTTTGGAGCCATTTGGAGCCGTTTGGAGCCGTGGAACCATTTGAAGCCGTTAGGAGCCGTTTGGAGCCGTTGAGCCATTTGGAGCCGTTTGGAGCCGTGGAGCCATTTGGAGCCATTTAGAGCCTTTTGGAGCCGTGGAGCCGTTTGGAGCTGTTTGGAGCCTTTTGTAGCTGTGGAGCCGTTTGGAGCTGTTTGGAGCCTTTTGGAGCTATGGAGCCATTTGGAGCCGTTTGGAGCTGTCGAGCTGTTTGGAGCCGTGGAGCCATTTGGAGCCGTTTGGAGCCATTTAGAGCCTTTTGGAGCCGTGGAGCCGTTTGGAGCTATTTGGAGCCATTTGTAGCTGTGGAGCCGTTTGGAGCTGTTTGGAACCTTTTGGAGCTATGGAGCCATTTGGAGTCGTTTGGAGCTGTTTGGAGCCATTTGTAGCTGTGGAGCCGTTTGGAGCTGTTTGGAGCCTTATGGAGCTATGGAGCCATTTGGAGCTGTGGAGCTGTCGAGCTGTTTGGAGCCGTGGAGCCATTTGGAGCCATTTGTAGCTGTGGAGCCGTTTGGAGCTGTTTGGAGCCATTTGGAGCTATGGAGCCGTTTGGAGCTGTTTGGAGCCATTTGTAGCTGTGGAGCCGTTTGGAGCTGTTTGGAGCCTTTTGGAGCTATGGAGCCATTTGGAGTCGTTTGGAGCTGTTTGGAGCCTTTTGTAGCTGTGGAGCCGTTTGGAGCTGTTTGGAGCCTTTTGGAGCTATGGAGCCATTTGGAGCTGTTTGGAGCCATTTGTAGCTGTGGAGCCGTTTGGAGCTGTCGAGCTGTTTGGAGCCGTGTAGCTATTTGGAGCCGTTTGGAGCCATTTGGAGCTGTCTGGAGCGGCTGGATGCTGAGGCCTATCAATCATGAGAGGGGAGTGGAAGTGGCGCAGACGTGAACTAAACGAGGTCAGCTCTCTGCAGACAGACCTGAGTTGTTCTTCATGGCAGAAATGATGAGCTGCTGCGGCTTCCTCTGCAAACATCCATCATTTCCTGAGCAGCTGCTCTGGAAAAGCTTTGATTAAAGAGGCCGACTCCTGCTAATGGAGCAGCCGCTAACTGCTGGATGTTTCTCTCTCTAACAAGCTTCTCAACCAAACACAAACATGACCTTTGACCTCCAGACACTACAAACATCTGCCTGGCTAAATAAACCCTCCAGGTTTTGCCCGCCTGATGACCTATGACCCCACCGTCGTCGTCTGCAGAGCGAATCAGAGCGTGAAGCGACGTTGTCAAGGCTCAGACAGGAAGCAGGAAGTGGACCGTAACCGTGGAAACGAGCGGAACATCAATCAGGAGGAACGAGGCCAGATCACCGGAGAGGAAGCTCTGATTGACGAGCGCTTCCTGAACGCTAACGAGACCCGGGAAACGACTCAGATCCGCCAGCACCTGACCGGGTCGAACGTCTAAACGAGGCTCCAGACTCTAAACCGGACCGGCTTTTTCATCCAGTCCAGAACCAGCCTGGGTTCTGATCGCTGTCCAGCTGGGTCCAAACATCCAGAAATGATCTCCAGGTTAATTTGAAACAAGTTCTTTAGCACGGCAGTGGCAGCGTCATGCTGTGGACAGACGTGTGGACTTACCCGGGACAGGACGACCTCCAGGGTGATGTTCTGAGGAGGAGCGCTGGGAACTGCAGAGACACACACACACACACACACACACACACACACACACACACACACACACACACACACACACACACACACACGCACATCAGATTCAGAACTTTGTACAAATAAAATCAGATTTAATGACCAAACTTCAATCGGCTCCTTCATCATTTATTTCTCAGTTAGTGAATAAATTTCAGACCGACTCGTTGCTGCTTCAGTAAAAACAGAACCAAAGTGTTTAATCTGAAGCTACAAAATGTTTCTGTCTGGGACTCCTGAATCAGGCTGTGGGCAGCGTTAGTTCTCCGTAGGTCACACACAGAAACCAGCTGGGAGTTTGTTTTATTTACTGCCATCAATCACACCTGATGACTTCAGCTGAGGCAGGAAGCAGATGGACTGATGCTGCGGCGCTCAGCAACACCGACAGACTGAGCCAGCAGGGCGGCGCCGCTCACCAGACCACAGAGTCTCACTCTGCTCATCATTATTCTGGCCCCAATGTAGCCCCATACAATAAAGATTAACAAAAAACATTTTGAAACTATTTTTTTTTTACAACTGACCAAAAAAAAGAGACTTGAAATTGAAAAACAATGTAAATAAAAAAAATATTTTGGGAAAAAATGTTCAAAACTACTTATTACTATCAAAATTAGTTTGGACACAATTCAGCCCCATAAAAAAATATTTAAAAAATATAATTTTAAACATAATAATTTAAAACCAAACAAAGTTCTAAACTACTTTTCATTTTCAAAACAATTTTGAACACATATGCGATGGCCTCAATGTATCTCCATGTTTTTGCGATGGATAAAAAAATATTTTGAAACAGAAAAATAATGTAAACAGAAAAATAGATTTAAAAAAATGAAACAGGATTTAAAAAAATTTCAACTAAAAAATTTCAAGAGTGAATAAAAGCATCAAAACTGAAAAAAGTTAAAAACTACCTTTTAGTTTCAAAATTATTTTGGGCACACTTTTTTTGGCCCAGATTTAGCTGAATACAATAAAGGTTTGAACAGAAAAATAAACTGAAGCAAAAAATATTTCTGCAAAAAAACATTTGAAACAGAAAAACAACCTGAGTCAAAAAGTAAATTTGAAACAAAAAATTTTAAAACTAAAAAATTATGAATGAAACTGTAAAAAGTTCAAAACTACTTTTAGATTCAAACTTATTTTGAGCACAAATTTTATGGCCCCAATTTAGCCCCATACGATAAAGCCTGTTAGTAAAACTAACTTTTTAAGCTGGACCGATTTCAGCAGCTGAGTCGTGGCGCCGCCGCCTGTTTGTGGTCTGCGGGACAGATTTATGCGTCCGTCCAGCAGGATGTGATGTTCGCATCACCAGGCGGCGACCGGTCCTCAGCCAGCCGTCCGATCAGAGGCCTGATGGAGTATCTGCAGCTTATCAGCTCGTTCAGCTGCTTAGCGCCTCTGTTTCGGGTTTTATTGAGGATTCAATTAGCCCGCCAGTCGCAGTTATCACGGCGGCCCAGATGGTACATCCACAAAACGTTTCGGTGTCGGGTATTACTCACGGCGTTTATGGGCCGACCGCACAGAGACAGACGGCTTATTAACAACGGCTCTGAGCGGAGGGAGCCCGCTATCTGGTTCTGACTGATGGATAGAACCGGGCCCTCGGATTCTTCACTTTAAGCCTTCGTAGGAAAACGGATCCGGTCCCGACCCGGTTCTACGAACATCAACTCCAAACTCGGAGCAACACAGATGGAGAAGCTGCTTCCAGAAGAGCGAGGAACGGACCGGAAGAGAAACCTCTGGTGACCGTCTGGGCCGAACCTGGAGGTTCTGATGGAACCAGAACCAGAACCAGGTAGCCTTGTTCTGGTTCTGGTTTCATCAGAACCAGAAAATCTGACCATCAGGGTGAAACATAGCAACAAAACAGTGCTTTAGCATTAGCTAAATACCGTGGTGGTATAGCACTTTAGCATTAGCTTCCGCTAAATATCATGTTGCTATATGAGAGAGCATTAGCTTTCTCTCAATACTGTGTCATCTGAGAGCTTTAACATCATCTTTCTCTAAGCGTTATGTTGGTATAGCGCCTTAGCATTAGCTTCCTCTAAACACTGTGCTGGTACAGTCATTTAGCATTAGCTCCTGCTAAATACAATGTTGGTATAGCATTGTACCACTAGCTTCTGCTAAATACTGTATTGCTATACTGATTTACCATTAGCTTCTGCTACAAACTGTGTTGGTATAGGGTGTTAGCTTTAGCTCCCACTAAATACTGTGTGAACAGCTTTAGCATTAGCTTGTGCTTAACACCATGTTTATATAGGGCTTTAGCATTAGCATAGCCAATGTTTATAATTAGTGCTTTAGGGTTAGCCTGGCTAACATTTTAGCTAGCGGTGCCCGCTAATGCTCCTTATAAATCAACGTTATTCTTTATTCGTTTATATTTCATCTAATTGATTAATTAATTTTGCTTCTGAAACATTTTCTAAGTTTCTTCATCCTGTTTCCTCTGTGTGCTCCAGCAAACATCAGGCTGAACTCAGTGTGTGTGAGTGTGTGTGTGTGTGTGCGTGCGTGCGTGCGTGCGTGCGTGTGTGTGTGTGTGTGTGTGTGTGGAGTCCATTAACGTGTCAGGCTAAAATGAAGCCGCTCCCTCTCTGCTCCTCTCCGGCTTAATTAAAGACCCCCAACGTCCCCTAATGAAACTCCTGCCAGCAGGGAGGGCTGGAGACGAGCTAAAGAGGCTCCTGCTGCTCTGACACACACACACACACACACACACACACACACACACACACACACACAGAGCCAGGTAATAAGCAGCACCTGGTCCAATTGCTCTGCTCCTGCTTGGTAACTGGGACCAGTACAAACCAGTCAGCCTCACTGGGAGCTTTTACACTTTAACCCTGTGAGACATTTTATCCTACAGGTTGATTGAAGTTTCTGTTTCCACATTAATGAGTCGAAACGACGACGTTCTGCTGAGGAAGGAGAGAAAGTATTTACACCCCTAAACTTTGACACGGTTCCTCATTTTTAAATGTTTGTTGGGATTTTATGGGACGGACTGAAGCAAAGTAGCACTTAATGTTAAATGGAAGACCAAGTATTTTAAAAAATCTGAAAAGTGCGACATTCTGCTGTTCTCAGGCTCTTTTACTTTGATACCCTCAGATAATTGCAGATGAATACATGAGTTATCCTGTCAGCTCAAATGAGATGAAAATAGATTTTTATTTTTACACCAGGCCCACGGTGAAACACGGCGGTGGCAGCATCATGCTGTGGGAATACCTAAAGGCTGGTTCCTTCAAAGAGCCATTTTCACCAGATAAATGTAACAATTTAGAGATGCTTCTTTTCTCCTCTTCTTTAATTTTCGGTAAACATCTACTAAATAAAACCTGTTCTCATTTTTAAACGACCACCATTTTGTTTTTACTTTTAGCTTTAAAAAAATATTAACCATTATTTTCAGGAAACGCGTTGAAGCGCTAAAGAGTGAAATAAAGTGAATTTTGTGGTTGCAAAGAGACAAAATGTGTTTTTAGGATCAATGATGTTTAAGATGGAGGTTCCCGGCTCACCGTCTGAGTGCGTCGTCACGGTAACCGTCTCGGAGGCGGTGCCCGGTCCGTAGCGGTTGATGGCCAGAACCCGGACCGTGTATTCGGTGAACTTGTTGAGTCCGTCCATCTTGTAGTTGATGCCGCTCACCTCCACGCTCTGGACGGAGACGCAGAGCAGAGATTAACGCGGCTCGGCCCAAACGCCTCCGGATCCCCGCCGGCGCTCACCTGCTCCTTTCCAGACGGGCTCTCGGTCCACAGCAGGCGGTAGCCCAGGACGGGTCCGTTAGGGAGGCTGGGCGGCTCCCAGCTCACCTGGATGGAGGAGGGGGACAGAGCCAGCGCCCGCAGAGACTCCACCCTGCTGGGAACCTGGACTGTAGGGACAACCAGGGAACGAGGCACTTAGCTTAACCTGAGCGCTAGCTGCTGCTGGGAACATTTCCGCTAACAAGCTAACAGTGGAGCTAATGTTTAGCTTAGCGCTTTGGCTAACTTTGAAAACATCCAACAAACTTAACTCCCATCAAAATGAACCTAAAAAATTGAAACTGAAAAAAATTATAAACTACTTTCAGGTTTTAAATTTATTTCTGGAACTAATTTTATGACCCCAATTTAACCCCATACCAAAAGAGTTTCTGAAAAAATGAAAATTTCAGTTGAGAAAAAAATATTTGAAACAAAAAAAAAAATGTAAAGTAAAATATGAACCTGACATAATTTTAAGAATGAAAGAAAAAAACGGACCTGAAACTGAAAAAAGCTTAAAGCTGCTTCTTGGTGGGAAAATAATTTGGAACAAACATCATGGCCCCAATTTAGCCCCATACAAAAAGTTAAAGAACAAAAAA